>NW_024540577.1:0-33661 GCF_016647625.1 Suillus subalutaceus | reverse complement strand
TTAAATGTCAGGAATATTATCTACTTCCTCCCTTTGTAATTCCAATTCTAATTGACCTATTCCACGGTTTGTGCCCTTGTACTTTTCCTATACATTAGAAAGTCTGCTGGCATAATAATGGCCATTCCAGTCTGGTCAAAATCAGGATTGAAATCATTAGGTTAGCAAACTTGAAGACTAGTTTCATGAGTGCCCTTTGGTTAACAGGCCATAAGAGTGAGTTGGTAGTGCTTTTGACCTGAATGCCATGTAAGCTGACAGAAAAATCTCCACCAATACTTTAAGGACTCACGCCCTGAAGGTCAGGGAAGGAGTGGGTGATGCGTAAGCTAGGCATTGTACATGTTGACTTAATGGAGCATCCAGACACTGTTTTCTGCAAATGGGCATAGATACATTATGGACATTATTGACGACTTCTTGTCTTATTCTTGGACAATCCCTCTAGCATCAAAAGCTGATGCCTTCCCTGCGCTACAGGCTTGGGAGCGTGCACGTGAACTTGAGACCAGCTCTAAGGTCGGTATCTATTGCTCGGACAACGGGGAACTCAAGACTGCATCCGTGCAGGAGTGGCTCCTCTCGCATGGGACACAGCATCAATTTACTGCCCCCTACACCTCAGCACAAAACGGGTGTGTTGAACACCTCCACTGGACTCTTATGGGCAAAGCACAGGCCATGCGCTCAGCGTGTAGTATCCCACCAAACCGCTGGGACAAGTTCATGCTTACAGCTAACTACCTATCTAACTGAACCCCTGTTGCCTCACAGCACGGCCGCACACCATATGAGGTCTGGTTCACTCGTACACTCATAAGCCAGACCTATTGCACCTGCGTGAAATTTGGTTGTCAGGCTGTTGTCCTTGTTCAAAACCGACACAACCCCAAGATATTTAATTGTTTGGTTGAGTGCGTCCTAATCGGGTACTCGCTCAACTCTAAGGCATATAGGTGTTACCACCGTGAGTCACACAAGGTTTTTGTATCATATCATGTATCTTTCATTGAATCTCATATAATGACTTCACTCCCCTTCATCCTGGCCGCCTCATCGAGAACCCACCTGCCCCAACTCGCCCAGATGCACCACCCCCTACCAAAAACACCATTCCCATCCCCAACTCTCCCCCACCTATGATCATCCCCACTCCAAATTCCTCTGTTCCCCCTCCTATTTGCTAATCTGCCCATGTACCTGTCCCCTCCGAATGTCGATGTGCCACGGAAGGTACCAAATATATCCCTGCCACTCAGCGTGCGATTTTGGCTTCTTCAGCTGTTGCTGAACGCTTGCAGGCACTAGATAGCATTTCTGCCACTCCCTCGTTGGATCACGCCCTATCTGCAGATCTCGCTGACCCTGACCTTGCAGATCTCGAAGCCGAGATTGCCTATCTCACTGAAGTCTTTGCTGCCTTACCAGACAGTTTCGACACCGAGCACCCCAATGATCCCACCACTTATGCTGAGGCCATGGCCTTGGCAAATGCTAAAGACTGGACCAAAGCCATGCGCGAGGAATTTGACTCACTCCATAATCTAGGTGTCTATAAGCTTGTCCCTTGCACCTCAGTACCTGTGGGCTGAAAAATCATGAAAGGACACCCCATATTCAAACTAAAGTGTGATGAAAATGGGGGGCCCGCTATGTCTGTTGTGGCTATTCAGCCATTTGGGGACAGGATTACACTAAGACCTCTACACCCACTGCTCAGCTGGAATCCTTCTAAATTCTAGCTCAGCTCAGTGCTGCTCTTGATTGGGAGACCGAACAGCTTGATATCAAGACCACATTTCTTTATGGGCTGCTTGACTCTGACAAAGTATGCTACATGGACCAACCTGAAGGTTTCGTGGAACCAGGCTTTGAGGATCATGTATGGGAGCTGCAGAAAGGCTTATATGGGATGAAGCAGGGCGGCTTAGCCTGGAACCGGACACTAAATGAGGCGATGTTGTCCTGGGGCTTCAAGCGTCTGAAGAGTGAGCATTGCATATACTTCCAGAAGTCTGACACTGGTGTCCTCCTCGTCGCTATTCATGTTGACGACTTCTTCACTGTTGGGAGCTCAAATGCCGTTCTAGTGGATTTCAAAGCCGAACTTCGCACCAAATGGGAAGTCTCCGAGCTGGGTGAGGCGTTTTCTGTCTAGGTATCTCTCATCATCAAACGTGATTGCACAACACGCACCATTGCACTCTCCCAAACAGCACTTATTGACCGCATTATCACTCAATTTGGCCTAACAGATGCTGTTCCTGTGCTGATCCCTATGGATCCCGGACTACGTCTATCCCATTGCAATCATTCTCCTCGCAACGACGCCGAATGCGACCTCATGGCTTGAACACTTTATTGTTCCCTTGTTGGCTCCCTCATGTACCTTGCGATTGGTACAGACCCAACATAGCCTATGCTGTACAACAGCTCTGCAAGTTCCTTGACAGCTATGGGCGTGTGCACTGGGAAGTGCTAAACGTGTGGTCAGATACCTCAAGGGCACGCGCGATCAACATCTCCCTCGGTGGCAAACATACTGCACGCCTGCTCGCATACACAGATAGTGACCTTGTGAGCTGCATTGACACGCTGTGAAAGAGTAATAGTGACTAGGCTGGTTAGAAACTAGTGCTACTTATCCAAATAGGCGCGAGTGTAGTATTCAACCCAAGAGGACTGCTATTGAAGCAACTCCCTTCAAATATGCAAGGGTAGCGATGATGCGAAGGGCTAATAACCTATAGCGACCTAAGACCAAAAAACCAATGAGTAGCGTTGTAGCAATCAGCGACTAGCGACAAGTGAGTTCCGACAGAGAAATGTGCATATAAGTGAGGAGCGCTATGCAAGTTGTCCTATGCGATAGCGCTATGCGACGTCCGACTAGCGACAGCGAGAAGAAATCAAAAGAAGGGAAAGCGAGGAATAAGGTATGATAGTGCAAGTGGAATGCCCGATAGCGACTAGATTATAGCTCGACTACCAACAGCGATCCTGACGTTGCGAAAATCAAACTTTATGAGGAAACTTTAGCGACGCGCACTCAAAGCAAGTCAAGCGACACACTGTAGAGACTCGCGTTTCTGCAGGCACATATGGGCTCATATTACAAATTCTGATGACTGGCCTTCACGGCACAACTTGCACCATCACCCTCTAGTCATTCCCTATAGAGTGCACCACTTTCCCGTGGAACGCGCCATAGGCGCGACACTTTCCCGCACAATGCGCAGTATTCCCGCATGCGCACCTTGCGCGCTTTCTTGCGCTTAAGTGCACTATGTTGCACAGCATCCAGGAGCATCCATCCATCGTCCCCAGTCCCCGGTATGTCCCTTTTCGTTATCTGACCATATTTAGCATATTACACTTCCCATTTCGTTATGCACCCTTACTTTACATCACTTACCTTACTCATTTACATACTTAGAGCGCTCCCTACTCGGCTCCGAGCCCTGGGAGAGCGCTTAGGTAGAACTTACATACTCTCATGTTCGTTTTACACCCAACTATTCCACCTTACCTTCCTACCTTACCTTCCTACCACTCAGTATCTATCACCAGTTAGTTCCATGCAATGCATGTGTCCATCATCGTTTTGAGGCCCTAGCATCAGTCTATAGCTAGTGGGCACTATCAGTATCCGTCTAGATCCACACTTTCCCCTTATCAGTCTCAGTATCCGTCGTCTACACTTGTGCACCACTTGCACTACCTTCCCGCGCTCCGCGCACTTTCGCATTCCGCTTTCCCGCGCGCGCCTTCAGCGCATTTCTCACGCTTTCACACCACATTCACCAGGGTTGTTCAGCATCATTCCGTGGATCCTTGCTTTCCTTGCTTCCCCTTTAGGGTCAAACGTTCTTGCATTCTGCGAGTATAGCAGCTAGGCAGAGCTGAGACTCACTTATACTGGCTGAGCACTTTTCTTATATGTGCCTGCCAGGTTGTGATACCCACAACACGATCAGAGAATTTGGCAAGAGCAGAATTGATTGCACCAAAACTAGGATATAGCGACTAAAGTGACTCCGACACCAGCAAAGGTCTGGGGAAGGGAAGTACTGTACTGTATGTAGGACAGGTCATTTTATCATACTGTGTAGGGGTTCGGGATGCGTAGGCGAGTATAGTAGCGACACTGGCGAGGGCACGATGTAGCGACAGGTAATAGAACATGCAGCGCTGCGGAGCATGAGGACACATGTAATAAGACCTGTGACTGATGAGTAGCGACATTTAAGGAAATATAATGCACCAGCGGAGGTAGGTGGACATAGGCAGGACATGGGAGGGCGGAACACCTAGATGTCGGACCGGGTAGCACGCTATGGGAGAAAAGTGGTTCCAAAGCGGATAGCTTGGGAGCTGAATAGCGCTGGTGACTAGCACCTTACTCTTTTCTTCTAGGCCAGTCAAAATATGCCTATGACATTCATACGCGCCCAGCGCTGGTATGATTGTCACAATGCGCCGCTCAGTACATGGATATTGCTGTTCACTCAGAGGAAGCATTGTCACATGGAGTGTGCAACAACAGAAAACTGTAGCTCTCTCAACATGCAAAGCTGAGTATGTTGCTGCAGCAGAGGCCAGAAAAGATAAAATGGGTCCGCACTGTTCTCCATGAGCTAGGATTCACTCAGTCATCAGCCTCCCCCCTTATGTGTGACAACAACGGAGCCATCATCCTCACCAAGGACAATTCATTCCACGCCATGTTAAACACATTGATATGGCCTACCACTCTATCCACGAATGAGTATCGCTTTGACAACTGAAACTGCACTATGTACGGTTGAAGGAGAACATCGCAGACATTTTCATAAAAGCTCTCGCTAAGCCAGACTTTACACGCCTAAGGTGATTGGTTGGTTGTTCATGAGAGGGCAAATGCAAGGGGATGGCTTTTAAAATATGTAGCTCTGATATATTTAGAAATAATTCCAGCTAAATACACTAGCTAAAGGTGCCATCTCCACCTTGTTGAATTTAGTAAGAGTTGTCCCTACTCTAACCACATAGTGGTCCAATACACTGCTAGTGGGATTTACTCCAAGTTGATCTATTTAGCACAAAAATGTGTTGACATCATTAATGATTTCCCAGGGTAGTATAACCTTCCTTACCCATATTCTGAAAGAGTGCAAATACTGAACTTGAACTAAGGTATAGCTTATTTACCTCATCAAAAGAGAGTGTATTTGACAGTAGGTTTTTTCCCCAGTCAAATTTAGGTACCAAGCAAGATCCCACAGAATATCTGTGTCTTCAAGCTGAAGCATAAGTAATATTAAAGATCATTATACTGCAGTTAACAAATTAAAATGTTCTCTGATGCTTTGCTTTTCCTGCACTATATTACAGGCAACTGAATAGACCCATGACAGTACTCTATCATGGTTGCAAAAATTGTAGATAATAACTGCAACAATACTGGAATGCTTTGTATCTTTGATAATGCAGCCTTTGTTTCAGAGACCACAAACTTTATACCAGCTACCAGCTCATCTGCACCAGTACCTGCTACATCCACCAGTCAGACTATACCCACAGTTTTTATTATAGGCACCTATTGCTGCTGCCTTAAGACTCACATCAGTACCTACTATGACCAACACCACTGCAACTACCTCAGAATCTATTTTACCTCAAGGTCCTCTAATACTCCCCTATCCAGGCATGAAGAATGCACCATCTAAGTTCAAGAATAAATATACTCAAGTTAAAAAATTCATTAAACATTATGAGAAGCTTTGTTAGCAATATCAGGTGATCTTATCAAGAGATCTTTGTAAAAACATTGTTTAATATTGTTTAACCAGTGTTGCTGACCTAATCAAAACTAGAAAGCTTCAACAACCATAGCTAAGCTTAGCTTAAGGCTGATTTACTTAATAACTTTGATACAGATCATTATACTAAGTGATATAAGCCAAAGGACTTAGTAAGGTTTGTAGTCACTCAGAATAGAAGCCAATCCAATCAGAACACTATCAGAATTTATGTGTGTAAATTCACTATTATTAGAGAATGGCTTTAAAGCACACAACAAAATCAGCAAGAATGACCATGCTACATACCTATGAAAAGGGATTCATAAAGACCTATAGAATAAGATAGAAGGTAATCTTATCACCAGAGACCCTTTATGTGATTAAACAACTTCTTATTCACCTATAGTGATAGTAGCAGCTATAGAGACTTGCTTGCAATGATATTGATTTGAGATAAAACATGCATACTCAGACTCCAAAACATCAGAAGGTGAAACAGATACATCTAGTTATTCTGATGGTGATTTAGAAAACAAGAGCAACTCTGGGTCTGAGGACAATTTCAAGTCTAAATGCAAAGCAAAGTCTAAAAAGCTTACTAAGACAAGATTAAGATCCAGTAAGCCTAAGGTGAAGTTTGAAGATAGCTTAGATGAAAAACTATGTGAATATTTCAACTGAAAGAAGAAGGAATCACATCAGGAGATGTCAAAAACTAAGGACTATGACTCAGATAGTAGTTTAAATGAGGAAGTAAAGCAGCAAGAATTAAAGGCAAAGGAAGCTAAGAAGTCAAGTCAAAAGAACCAGACCAGATAGAAGACTTAATATAGCAGTTAAACAATCTATCTATTGATGATCTGAGTTATACATTGCTATACTTTTAAGCCCTGAAACTAGAAATCTACCAGCAAAATAGAAGAGTTAGTAGATACAGAGAAGACACCAGAGTACTAGCAGGAAATAAGGACACTAACAAAGAAAAAACACTAGAAGAGCTGAAAAGAAGATGCCCAGGACCTGGAGTACCCTCTGTAAGAACATTCAACCCTACAGAGGTAAAGAAATTAGAAGTAATAGCAGTAGCAAATGACTCACCAAAGAAAGAAAAAGAAACATGGTGCTATGCACCAGCACTGCCTAAGGATATTCACAAAACAGTAGAAAAGAGGTGTGTTATAAGGCTATTGCTATTCAGTGGCTGTGCTACAATAAGATGTCAATAACAAAATCATGGAGGATGGCCCAGCAGTGAGGATGAAAGAGAGAAACAATTATAGGATGTGGGGCAGAAACAAGGTCAGAATAATATAAGGGCTTTGGGCAAAAAGCCCAAAGTGCTAGTTCCCACACCTTGGAAAACCAAAACACATACCTAGAAAATCTGAACTGTCAGCCAAGATAGACCCTTGGCTATTGATAGACTGAATTTTAAATAGCCAAATAAAGTTATCAGCACAGGAAATCTTAGCTGTATTTAGAGATCTATCTAGTAGTTTAGATCTAATCAGACCCAAATCCAATAAAGACCAGGCCATCATGGAAACATTTCTTACACAGAATCAGAAGTCCAGAACATGTAGGGATTTAATTTACATTGATACAGAAATCAATGGATGCAGAGTTAAAGCTATATATGAATCTGGTAGTAAATAAATATACTACATACCTGGATGTATCAAAAGGGGTTAGGGTTACTGTTAAGACCGTACTCAAATCATATTGGATCCAAGGGCTTTGGCCTCAGCTCGTGCGCTGTGCCCCTTTCCCAAGTCTTGCCCCTTATTTCAGAGTGCTAGAGTATCGTGTCTAGTGAGACGGATAAGTATTGTAATGGATCCGTTAAGGCTTCCGGATATCGAATGTATAGAGTAACGGCTAATCCGGATCAGATCCGAACTAGAACTAACGGGTGTGGACTGTCCGAAGACAGAGATGGATATATAGACTATAGGAATCAATCCTAAGTCTCGGAGTAGACAAGAGTATCGTACTCAAGTCCGGATGGATAACGGAGGGACTTAGAGTCCAGGCAGAATGAGTGCAATCTAAGATGATATTCGAACTGATCTACTACAGCACATGTACAAGGGTTTATATACTACGGATAACTAACGGAATGATCAATAAGCAAGAACGCGAGGCTATGTACGAAGTATAAGCAAAGTATGTGTACAGCATATCGGTAAGTCGGATGGATAACGAATCATAACCAGGAATGAAGTATAAGCTAAAGCAGATCAGTAAGTGTAGCGGATCAGTAAGCATAACAGAAGTAAAGGATAACCGGTATACCGGTGTACAGGAATGCCGAAAGGAGATGAACGATAGTTAGAGTTATATGAACAGGATATGAAATAAGGATCAGATCAGATCTGTGGACAGGACGACGGATATGTCCATCGGATCTGGATCGGATCTGAGATCCAGATCTTCGGATCTGTACCCAGAAATATGGTATATGACAGTTACCCACAGACATGGAACACAGAACTAGTCTAAAAGATGTGAATAGTGGAATTGAAACTCTCCAGGGAATAATCCAGTGTTCCAATTGATGTCGGAACCATTAGAACATCAGGCATGCTCTATTGAACAATCACACACCATTTGAGTTATTATTAAGCTGATCTTGATAAACTGAGAAAAGTAGGCCTAATCAAGTAAGCCAATGGAACATATTTGACATTTCCTAATCCAGTATCAACCAATGTGCTAGATCTAGAATTGATGATTTCACCATATGAAAAATCATATGTTGTTTTTCTCAGGAACTGAACACCCAGACATCTCTGATTCACACTTAAAGTTTTATTCCCAAATTGAGTCACTGCCATTGCCATGTCTATCAATACATGTGGCACACATTCCATTTTTGATCCAAGTATTTTCTGTCTATGTGTATCCTGTACTTCTTAGTGTTTTGTTAATATATTATTTACAGATATATCTTATGTTTTCTTTTTGCACTTAGTATAAACGACAATGCAAAATATACTGTATCATTGGCAGGCCCAGGTAAACTAAGTGGTACTATGGAGTGTGCTACCTCTAATTTTTCAGCTGGATACAAACATTCTGGAGTTTGCTGGCCAAAATACTCATGATCCTAGACTGCTATCCACCTTTGAATTATCTACTAAAATACATTCCAGTTGCTGAATCAGTTGTTGAGAAGAAACACTCCTGGCATTGAAAAAGCTTTCTGGTGCCCAAGGGAGGAGGAAAATTTGCAGCAGGATTGGTCACTATGTCCCTCACTTATTTATGCAAGACATGAGATAACTTGATTTTTTAAGGGTTTTATTGACATTAAATTTCTCATATGGTCAGTGATTTAAAGGCTTCAAACTCCCTTAGTGCCATTAGCATCCTATTTCACAAAATTGATTCAACATTGGCTAAAGGCTATCTCTGGCACAGAATTTGTCTTTTGTCTTCAATGCCATAACAGTTATCATTAATCCTGAACTATTTAAGTGGTGGGGCCCCATCCAATTATAACCATCTAGCCAGTTTAGGCATTGGGCATGATGTAACTCATTCTATTAAAGATCTCAAGATGGAGCTTGATTACTTCCCTAGAACATTGGTATTTATTTCAGGCAAGATATGAACCTTATTATTTCTTTCCTGAACCATTGCTTAGATTAGTGGAAAGGTTTTGGAGCAAGTGGGTACTAGGAAAATTGAAGAAAGATTTGCTGTTGCATATTTTATAAGGATAAGATTCATGAATGTGTAGGAGTGTCCAAGCCAGCATTTCCAGTTCAGATGGACTTGTTACAATTATTGGAAAGTTGTGCTATAGATCATAGAAGCATCTGAGGAGAGAAATCTAGGAAGATCTAGGAAGATATTATGGTCATCTCAGAGTGGAGCAAATTGGGATTCTTAATTTTTTTTTAATGATACTAGCACTAGTTAATACAATTTCACATTCTCTGGCCAGAGTGCACATTATACTATCATGTCTGGTAAGAAAAAATCTTGTCTCAAGTCAATACTTTCTCTTTTAAGATAAAGGTCATTATCCTAAGTGAGGGACTTGAATGTTCAGTTTTTTCTCAAAATGATTGCTAGGAAAAGGAGAAAACTAATATGGGTGGAATTATGTGCTAATCTTGCTATAAGACTTCAGAATGGCTTTCACCTGCCTCCAGCCCACAGAACAGAATTAAACATCATCATCATGAACTAGATAGCATTTTAGAACTTAACAAAGAGGTTCACAGAGATTTTATGTTATATACAGACAATCTAAGATCTCAAACTAAGGCAGGTTCATCTGATTAATATAAATATTATCATGACTAAGTCAAACATTTAATTCAAGACTCAGAATAATTTCATTCACAAATATCTCATTTACTGTGACTCATTCCTGGATGTTATCCTAGAGTCAGAAAATTTAGCCAATCAAGGGCTCTACAAGTTTTGTCAGAGTGAAGAAGGATTACATAAGATACAATGGTGGAATGGAAAGTACTTTTGTAATACATTCTGGGTCATTGGAAACAACCATATCTATAATCTAAAGGCTCCTAGAAATAGGAGGATATGGATAAGACTATATATAAGCATGGCAAGGGTACTGAAGTATGTATCACTACTGACTCACTTCCACTGACCACTGCCCTAACCATTATTCATTCCACTGGAGTATTTACACATAGCATATTCTGGTATTATTGTCCTAGATCTCCAAAACAAAACCTGCAGTTGCTCAAAGCAGGATTATTTCCAGCCAGTACATCCTGCCCTTAAACTGTTTTTACCTTCAATGTTCTTAACAATTTTTCTTATTGATGTCCTTGAATAAGATGTTCCTCCAGCAAAAGAGGAGAGGGTTTTCTTATAATTGAAGGAGGTGCTGGTAGAGTAAGAGGCAGGAGACATGTGCTTGCTGAAGGGAGTGAAAAAGTCAAAGGTGTAGTAGAGCCATTAGCAGCAAGAGCTGTCTGAAAATAGGTGACTGCCCTATCTAAGTCTTTGAAATCACATTCAAAGGAAGGGGATGGTGGTCAAGAAGAATTGATAGTCTTTAATAAAGGGACTAATGTTCTGCAATGCCTGGTAGGCCTCAGGGAGTTCATATTAAGACTGACCCATCCAGGAAGTTGCTCCAAGGTAAGCTGCTGAAGAATTTGTAAAAGTCATTTAGATGTCTACCAGTTTCTCATACTCAGAGGATGTTTTCTAATGGATGTCAAGAAATGCAGTATCAGTTTGTCCTGGCCAGTGTGTCAGGAGGGTTTGTTGCAATCACTAATACATGTAAAGCAGTTAAAAAGGTACATGATATTTCTTTGGATCCTTGTCTAGGCATTCCAGGGATCTGGTGGAGCAGAAAAGAAAAATGTTCTTTAAATCTCCCTACTGCTTTGATCAACTGTTCTCATGCATCCTGTTATGGAACTTTAAATGTCATTTGAGTTCATACTAAAGTACCTGTTACAAAGCTGATTATCCTACATGATGAACTTAATAGTGTTCTGAGCAGCCCACATCTCTGAAACTAGGATTCCTTAGCTAGTATGCTGCTAGTGAGGATTCACCTCCAAATTAATAGACAGTGAATCTTGGTTATTAACATTTGACCATATTCAGAGTATAGCTATCTTCTTACCATTTCCTTCTTCATTAACAAATCCATCAGTCCTGTTTGATAAAATGAACTTCAGATGGTTGCCTGTAGGCTAGAATATCTTGGTCTTACTAAGCCCTATTGCAGCTATCTATACTTTCTCTTGCCTGCTCTCAAAGTTAAGATACCTTATTGTTGGTAGAATAGATAGTTGAAAGGTACTAGATCTGTGGGCTTTAGTATATGACATTGTGCATAATGTAGGGATAGAATATTCATCAGTCATCTGAACTCATTCAGAGTATATTAAAAATAGTGATAGATCCATATTGTCTAATGTGTCAGCTATCTTTCTATTTACAAAGGCTCCATTTGAATACTAGTGTTAAGGTCATGGTAAACTTGAAGCCATCATCTCAATTGAATTGAAAATCTAGGGCTTCAAGTTAATCACCTAGCTATGACACCATGTAATCTTATCTTAGGCTCTTATGAAACAGAACACTTGAGTAAAGCTGTTGGCATAATTGTTTCACAAGGCACATACTACATTATATATTATGGACAGATGAAATAATAGCAGAATACCATCAAATTATTCATCTAACTCCGAATAGCTCCCATCAGATCTCGAAGCAAGCATGCATATGGATTCATTGTTAGAGAAATCACTAGGCCAACATAGTTCATGGTCACCAGAGTCAAAACCATACCCCCTGTGCCCTATTGCCACTACTCTCCCCTTGCAAAGCATGTTTCAGATTGTTTTAATTTAATGATCAACAGTTTTCAATTCTGTTTGTATTAGCTTGGTCTCATCTTCATGGATAGGCTTTATAAGGTCTAGTTTGTGAGTGTAGGTACTGATATCTGAGACAAGTGGCAATAGCCCAGTGAGTAATACAGGAAAGTCTAAGCATTTGCTCATTGAGATAGTTTGAGGTCTCAGAACCTGGAGTGCAGGGGTAATTCCACTTTGAATTATGAGTATTGGACTTGAGTGTATCATTGAGATTGTGACATATGGCTGTTTTCAGTGTTCTCACTTTCTTTGAAGGCAAATCAAGCTCATTGTTACATTGGTATATTGTATAATGAAAGCGGGAGTACTTCACTCCAGAATTACCAATTACAGAATTGGTCTTTATATGCTGTCTTACTAGGATGTGAAAGGCAAGAAAATCACCAGATTTCACTATCCTCCATGATCAATGATTCAGACAATTACCAACAGTTGATAATGTGGTCATTTGTGGGGGATGAGATGTGTTAGAACTTTCAAGTGAATACTAGTAATGTCAAAGGGGCAAAGAACAATAGAAACCAATAGTAGCACAAGGTAGTGCTATATCCTTCAGAATGATATGTTGCAGCTGTATGCAATGAACTAGAGCTACACTATATCCCTCTTGGATATCTCTTACTTATAAGGTAGACAACATGCAAATCCAACAAATGTCATGTGATGTGACTGTGCTGTGACACTGTGCAGATAACCTCTTGCCGAATGTGCCGAACATTAGTTGAGGTTTGGATTGATGATGAGCAACATTGACAAGTAGTAGATATGTAAGTACATTATGTGCAAGTACTAATTAAGTAGAAAATATATAGTAAATAATACAGTTAGTATATGCAAGGCCTGTCAGGCAGATGTCACAGACTCAGAGGGGTGAAAATCATTAAACTCCTTCATGATGCTCTCTAGAAGTATATGGTGCCCACAATATCTTTTGATTGCCCATGCTGGTTGTGTCCCATTAAGGCCCTTTGTGTATGCATCAATAAATCTCGAAGATCAGATTGAGAAACTATATCCAATTGTAAGTCTTTGCATTGAAAATAAGATTAAATAAACACTTACTGTCACATTGACATCAGCAGAACTGAATCTAATGACTCAATAACATTGCACTCCAGAACAGCCTCTGATGAAGAGTGATCTGTTTTCTGATACAGGTGTTTTGCAAATCCCCAATACTGCTCTATAAAATTAAGTTCACAGTGATACTTTGGCAGGAAGATTACATTAAGTCCTCGTGCATGACACATGGCCTCAAGATTAGATTCCACATGTGCAAAATCAGGCTGAGTATACATCAGCTGCTGGCAGCAGCAGTCAGATTTTCCACTGGGACATTTGAATTCTTGACACTCAGCAAGGAGATGAGGTGCATTTGTATAGCCATGTTTGACCAGGATCTGGGCCATCCCCTTGAAGCAACCAGCCTTCTCGTGTCCATCTGGGAAGTAGAGGGACTGTAATTCTCCATTCGGCAATTATGCGTCCTTCATCCATATTTTTTCTTTGACTGGTTTGCCATCTGTGCCAATAATAGGTCTCCCATCATCACTTTTCTTGGTGATGGATACACCCCATGTTGTGGACAGACATTTTGGCATTTTTCGTGCAGATAATGCATCATCTGCGCGTTTCAGGTGAGTGGTTGCATTGTCAAAGACAAGGACATGATCCTCATCAGAATAATTCTTCTCCAGGATATCCATAGCCTTGGCAGCATGTGCCACAATATTTTTGTTGGTGAAATACCAATCTCATGCCTTTCCCGCCCTAAACAAAACTCACATGCTCTCCTGGCCATCCTTGGAATGCAAACAGCCATAATCCGCAGACACAAAATCGGCAGCCACCAATGAAGAACCCTCTCCTTTTGGCTGTGGGACAGCACTCTCCATCATGTGGACCCAATGGTTTTTCCTCCAATCATTCACATAGAAAGTGGATTCATCATGAAACCAGACAACTACATGATAGCCAAAAGGATCTGGGCATGCACCAGTGTCTTTGATGGTGAGGTCATCTTGTTTCCATTTGTATGTGCAAGCTTGATAATGAGCCCATGCAGGAATGAAAAAATTATGGCAATAATGCACTATATCCTCCTGCTCATGGCCATCAGAATATTGACAATGAGGCTCCTTCATCTACCGATAACCCATCCTCACCATCCACCACTAAGCTGTCTTCAAGCAAATTGGCTTATATGCCAAGCCAGGCCTGATTCTCCGGAATGCTCAGATAATCAACCAGATCCTGTTCATGAACATATTTCCTGATGCTCTGAAGGTGTAGTTTTAACTCTGCAGCAAAGTCTTCATCATTAACATGTGAGTACTTCTGTGGCTGTTTATAGTGAGGAAGTGCTGTCCAATTCTTGATGTATGCCTTTGCCCAGGTTTGAAGGCACCATGGAAGATGGACCCCTTGGGCTTTTCCCACATTTTGCGCAGCTTGATCTGCTGCCTGGCTGACTGAGTTTGCGGGGTGTGTTGTTCTATCATCATGAGTGTCAGTGTATAACTACAGGAAGTTTTTCACCTGTGTTAGCCTCTCCTTCAGGACAGGAGAAAGGATGACACTACCAGCAAGCTTTTTATCATGGGGCAGTTTCAACAGAAGCTTCAAGTCCTGCAGAGATTTGTGAGCATCATTAATGCCAGGCGGCACTCTCAGCTTGAAGCTGTAGTCATATGCTGATGTCTCTCCAGTGGCAGCATCAACTTCGACTCCACTCATGTCCTCATCCTCACTCTCAGCATTCATTTCATCATTGCTACATTTTGGTAGTACTTCTTCGTCGGCATCACAACACATTTCATCAGCCTGTTCCAAGATTTCTTGAAGAATGAAAGAAGTATCTGGCTGCTTCTGTTCGCGCCAGTGCACTCCTCGAATAGCAATGATGTCTTCTTCATCCTTGATCTCCTTGCATGTCACAGAGTATTTATTGGAGTGTTGAGAGGCTCCCAATATTGACATTACAGGTGTCTCACTACTACTATTGACAGCTACCAGCTCGAAAAATGTAGCTGCTTCACATCGGAAATGAGTTTCAGTCTGTGGTGTGTATGGAGAGTCTCTCGTGAGTCATTCTCTGAACCAGGTTACAATTGTAGGTTTGGAGGATGCATCTATATGCTATGTGACACCATGAGACTCTAATCTTAACATTAAAGTTGAGTTACTCACAACATTCTCATCATTCTCCATGCTGTGAGGTTTTGACTCCATTGTTTTGACCTTTGGTCTTATGGCCCATTACACAGAGGATGAGATGGCATGCACAGCAACAAGGCAACGGGGCTATATTGCTTTCAGACTTTCACCTTATGTTCTGCAAACCTAGTCAGAACACCAAAATTTTCATTTCTCTTTCATCTCACAACTTTCGTTAGTTCTGAAAACACTTGATGGTGCATTGCTATATTCTACGTCTACCAGTATAAGCATTTGTTTCTTTACTACATTGTTAATTATTTTATTTTTTTTAGTTTTTGTCACAAATCTGTAACACTAAGCACTTGACATTCATTGGATTTGCATATTGTCTATCTTACTCAGCAATGGAGAACAAATTCACTAGCAGGATCATCCCAATATGTGGCCTCGAAACCAACTGCTACTCAGGATCTCACAATGAGTAACGATGCAGTCCAGAATAGAGTACACCTTCTTGATGTAGTCTTAAGTGGCCAAGCTCTTAATATTCATTGACAGATTGTAGGTCTTATTTGCATCTTTCCTCATTGGTGAATAATATGTATAATTCACCCTACAGAACTTTTCCTGTATCTAAAGAGAACTAGAGTGAAGGATGATTATGTAATTAAAGATGGCTCAAGTGTGTGGCCAGATACTTTGGAAGAATATGTGAAGAATAATGTCAAAATAGTAGAGCAAATAACCTGATATTTCTCCTAATAATCACTTGAATGTTCACTCAAATAGTCAGAGCTAAGAATCTTAGGGGCAAAATAATGTTCCCCCATGTTCCTCTATAAAACTTTGTCACACTCTGATTGGTAGATTGATACTTGAGAATAAATTGATTGCCCTCACAAGAGGGGAAAATGAGCCCCTTATATACTACTAAATTAGTGGCTGTGCTACTGATTACTTATGTATTATAGAATACTCTAGAATGTATTAGAACTATTAAGAAAGGACTATAGAATGTTCTGGAATGTCATAGAGTGATTAGTAAAGATACTTATAGAATGTGCTAGATTACTTAGGAAAGGCTATATTTTAGGTCCCTCTAGCACTGCCTAATTGCTGTGCATTGGTTACCAATCCATTCCAAGCTATTTGTTTACATTGTCAACCTGGTTTGGTTGATACCACTGCCTTGAGTACATAGATATAAATAAAGTTGCACAGCATACTTGTGCACATATTTGTCATGTACTCAACGAAAAATAAAGGGTTTATTAAAAAGATTAGGTGTAAGATAAGTATTTAAATTGGACCGCTAAGCTGCAGTTAGTTATACATGCTCAGAAATGTCCAAAGTAAATTGAAGTAAGGTATAGAAAATTCAGGGGATGTTCAAAGACTAAAGTAAGGAATAGCATTTGTTATATGAGAGCAGCTAGGTGTGACTGATGTGGGAGGTGTGGATGGTGGAGTGGCTTGGAATGTCTAGAGTGTTGATATTGTAAATAGACCTTTGAGGCAATAAAAAGTTGAACAAACAAACCAAGGCTAGTTGGTATCTGACAGAATATTCTGCTGATCCACTCTGAAGAGCTCCTCATTGTGAGTTCTGGCATGATGAGTAAAGTGGAGAACATTAATCATTACTATGTAATATCTGGATGTGGTATCAACATGTATAGTTTTCTCACATGATTGTAAAGGTTGGATCTTGGGTGCTATCTGAGTCATCATAAGCACAATCAGAGAAAACAGTTTGAGATGGGAGAATCAGGTTTAAAGATGCAAGTTAAGACACTAGATTGCATAGAACTAACTTAAGAGTTATAGGCTGTTAACCATTGTGTTTATATAGGTACAATAGAGACAGCTTTATGTTAAGATGGGAATGAAGTAGACGCTTCTAGAGGCTAATAAGTGACCAGAGATGATCAAGACTAGAGTCTAGAGTAAGTTGCCAAAGAGCCAGGGAGCACTGGACCTCTAGGATATGGGTGATGTTGGTAAACAAATGTAAACAGACAAGCCACAATCCAAAGGTAAGGAATAACTTGACCTAGGGACATTGTAGGAAGGTTAGGAAGTCATATAAATAGTTAGAAATGTGAGGAATGATACTGTAAGTATATATAGAGATAAATGCATAGGAAAGCATACTGTAGAGGTGAATAATCATATAACTGATACTTTATGGCAAGTCTATACTGGCTATAACAACAGTTGACTCATGAAAAGGCATGGCATGGTATAATGTTGTATCATTTAATTAGAAAGTATCTAATAAAAAAACAATAGAGTCATATAATGAAGAAAAAAGATATGAGTTATGTGCTATATAGCAAGACAGAGAATGATGGCAGTTGTGGCAGTTGTGGCAGTTGTTGTAACATTACTCCCTCACTGAATCAAAAAACTGCCAACTTTGCTATCATAAATGAATATCTTTAGTGAGACATCTAGGGTCACTCATATAATTATTTCTGAGAAGTCCTATAATAGATTCCCCTCTAGCTTCATCATCTTAGTGTATTTCTTAAGCCTTGGATGTATATGCAAAACACAAGAGGCACTTTCATGTTCTTCCTAATAGCAATGGAAATATAATGGGTGGATAGTACTTAATAGGAGGCAGAATAGTGTGGGAAATAGGTGATAGTGCTACAGATAGAGAAGAAGCTTAATTACAAGAATCAGAGCTTTCTACTATAGGCATATTATATAGAATGGCATGATGTAAGGTAATTATATAGCTCTGAGTGTATCTTCAGTGATATCTTCACCTATCCTTTTAGAATGTATACCTCTAACATGCTTTAAGACTCAGCTTCATGCTATGTCATTCCCACACTTAATCAACTTCCAACTGCTGCAACTGAAGGATATGCTCAGACTCAATGTCTTTCCCTCAAACTCCACATCTTTTGGATGCCCTACATTAATTAGCCATCTTCATACTCTTTCATAGATAATATATCTTGCTGGCTGAGTTGGGATTCTAGCTAATTACTACTGATTACCACAGCAATTATCCATGAACACAACATGAGAGTTACTTATAAAACCTTGTCAAGTCATTTTGGGGATATTCATACGGACTAGTCCAGAATGTACCCTTAACTTGTAATATACAATTAATGAAAGGAAGAAAATATTGTCAGTGGAAATAAATTAGCATTTGCAAAAGTAGATACTGATTTATTTATAAAAGAGGAGGATCCTCAGTGCAATTCTTAGACACCATTTAGCTACTATTTATACCCTCTTGGTAGCTTACATATTTCTATGTTCAAAAATTCTTTGGCTCATGCATTTCCTAGACTATTTGGCAATTCAGACAATATTTCCACCAATTTCCAGCTAAGTTTGAAATTCACAAACAACACACTGCATGCTACACTCAGTGCTAAAGACACCATAGTACCTACCCCTAGCCCCACATCCATCTTCAATAATGTTTCTAATTCACTCTTATTCAGTCCAAATTCCCCAAACCGATATCCAGCAACATCCAGAATCTTTTCCCACACCCCTCTGCTCTTATTTGGTGCTTGATGCTTCCATTTTTTGAATGTCCACTGCAGGAACTGAATGGGACTTGGACAAGGGTGATTGTTGAGGACTAGAGTTGTTGGAAGAACCATGCAAGGTATCTGGCATGTCCAAGAACTGTTCTACCTTGTTTTTTTGTCAATAATGTGCCTGTTTTGTGCTGAGATGCAAACTTTTTGCATTCTCCTGTGTCCTTTGAGCCCTTAAACATTTCTCTCAAAAGAGGAAGAATACTATCTTAGATAATCAAGAGATAAATCAAATTGTTATATATTCTATTAATTAACATCATATATAGGTGAAAGTGGCTGATGATGGTGACTCTATGGACACTCCTACATCTAGCAATATATCAAAATGGAAGGCTAAGGTCAACTTATCTGAGTTTGACCCAATTTAATAGATGTTATCTCATTACATATGCTACCACAGAATAGGTCACCACCTGTTTCATCACCACCTATCAATTTCAATATTATGCCTGCAGATGATATTAATATAAACAACAATGATAGCAAATCTGCTGACTCTACCTCATCAGATGGTGAACCTACAGACTCCACTACTTTGTCTGATAACTCAGATGACTCAGATAACTTAAACAAAGTGTACCAGCCTGATAAATGCTTGGAAGCTTATCTAGATGGGCTCACTCTAAGTGTAAAACTTAGGGCTAGTAACATCTTACAGCAGGTAGGAGTACAAAAATCAACTACAATGTATGCATGATCATTGGTTTATTGTTATGCTTCCACAAGTGGCAAACAGATTCATGAGTCACATAACATGCTTACAAACACATCTGGTGGCTTACTGAGGGATTTAATGACTAAATAAGCCTAAAAGAAATAGAAACTAATAAAAACTATCATACTGACAATATAAGTACAAGTAGAGCTGTTAAAATGAAACCAAGCTTATACATTTGTTTGTCTAGCAGCATTGGGATGTAAAAGTACCAGTCTCAACAAAATTGATTTATCATCAAGATCCAAAAGGAAGCTTTCCAAGGAACTCATCTCCATGCACCATATGTGAGGTTCTAGAAATATCCTTTTCATCTAATGAAGGGTCAACAATTCCAAATATCCAAATATACCAGGAAAAATATCCAAGAATTCGGCTTGGCATAGGAGATATTGGAGTTGAAGTGGGTAGGTGTTTTTAATTAGAGTTTCAATTCTACCACTATGTAAAGTTGAAAAATTGGATTGCACAAGTGAGCAATTGCCACTCTGCTAGCAAAACATATATTAGAAAAGACTATTGTATGTTTCTTTTCTGTTTCTTTATGTGCTCTCTTAGATTCCATTTCTCTTTAGGATGCAACACAGTTAGAGGAAGTGTATGCAAATGTGTGATGCACTCCTCTTACATATAAGTTTACACTTTCATTGTGTTCCATGTACTAACTTCATCATTCTACTTTAGACAGCTCAATTGTAGGCATAGTTGTTTATAGGAATGAACTTGGAATCTTCAACATAAAGTACTCTATCTGAGTGATCTAGTCAAAAATGAATCACTGATTTAGTATTAATGGAAGAACTCACACTGGGTACATATCATCATAAGATGGCTCATCTTATTTGCAAATGAAGTCAGAATATCTTTACAATCAAGCAGTACATTTTACAAATAAAAAATTGTGTATTATATCTAAAACATATCGTGAAATTTTAACATAAGTATATATTGAGTTACACCATGAAAATGTTGAACAGAGTTAAAATATTCTTTCCAATAAAAGGAGTACCTTATGCTGAAAATATGTGAAATATATTATAAATTCTTTCATAAATATATATTGATGAATGGTTAGTGTATCTTTATCATATGATAATGATCATATACAGTGGCTCAAAAAACCGTCCGTATGTTTTGGCATTTTTCACTATCTATAATATTGTGTGAGAACAAACAAATGCCTCAAAAACATGCTTATACCACATTGTAGTATGGCTTCAGGGCTTTCATTTGAGCCCTACACCGTGGGAATCGGTGGAGATATGGTGGAGATACAAGGCTCACAAAATGGTGACTCATGCGGACAGTTTTTTGACTCAAGTATTTTACAGTAATAACCAGGTATTCTAGTATTTTGTATGACCTCCCTTGGCTTTAATTACTGCCTCTATCCTTCTAGGCATACTCTCAATTAATTTCTGGCAATCCTCAGCTGTGATCTTCCCCCATTCCACTGCTACTCTCTCCCAAAGCTCCCATACTCCTTTAGGGGGGTTTTCATAGGCTTGAAGCTTTTTCTTGAGTGTTCCCCAGAGATGTTCAATGACATTGACATCAGGAGACTGTGCTGGCCAGTCAAGAACATTGATGTTATGTTCTTCAAACCATTCCCTAGCTCTTCTGGATGTGTGCTTGGGATCATTATCCTGTTGGAAAATGATATCTTCTTCATCAATCCCTGATTCTGCCAAGCTAGGCAGCAAGTGGTCATTTAAAATGTCCACATACTGCTCAGCATTCATCTTCCCCTCAACCTCAGCAAGCATTCCCACACCATTCCATCCCATACAGCCCCATACCATTAAAGAACCTCCTCCAAACTTGACAGTCCCATTAACCTCTCTGTCTGTTAGGCCATCTCCCTTCTTTTTCCATACATACACCTTCCCATCTGACCCAATCCTATTGATTTTGGTCTCATCTGACCATATAACATGCTTCCAGTCCTCTACAGTCCAGTGTTGATGAGCTAAGGCAAAGGCTAGTCTTCTCTGCCTATGTTTGATGGAGAGAAGAGGCTTTTTCTTCTTTGTTACTGCCTTGAGATGAGCTGCCTTGAGAACATTCCTCACAGTTTGTGAAGAGACAGGGGTAGTGATGGTGGAATTGATATAATGGGTGGCTTGGACAGCATTATCAGCCTTTCCTGTAGTGATATGTTGGATAATAGCCCTTTTGTCAGTAGAGGTAAGCTTGGATGGACGTCCTCCACAAGAGTTTTCCTTGTCTGGGTGGCTTTCTTTGATGAACTTGGCCACAGTGGACTTGCATATTCCAGTTCTAGAGGAAATTTGGCGAGCAGAGAGGCCAGCATAAGACAGAGAGAGGATATTATCTCTTTGAGCAGAGGAGATGGCTTTCATGGTGATTATGACTATGATACATGAGATATTCTGGTTTATATAGTTAGATATAGTCATAAAATAACATAATGACACCACTTTATAATTTATATAATAGTGGCATGATTTTTATGGTGTCATAAATAATGATTTATATAGTTTTAATATACACTCAAAAAACTGTCCACATGAGTCATCATTTTATAAGCCTTATATCTCCACCATATCTCCGCCGATTCCCACGGTGTAGGGCTCAAATAAAAGCCCTGAAGCCATACTACAATGTGGTATAAGTATGGTCCTTGAGGAATTTGTTCATTCTCACACAATATCATAGATAGTGAAAAATGTCAAAACATGCGGACAGTTTTTTTGAGCCACTGTATCATCTATATAGTCAGACTAACAATGGGCATGGAGAGCATAGTTAGACTGTCAGGTTAGCTGACCATCATATGGATTGCATTGGCAAAATATTACAATATACACACAGAGAAGTACAAACATATCTAAATTTCACAGTGGGTCATAGTCTCTGACAAATCATTCATCTGCAACCACAGGTCATTTGAGTTAGAGGACAAGAAGGGAAATGCTAGAGATAGGGATAGCCAAAAAGGGCTACCTGGAATTGGGACTGCTTACACTCTTCTTTTATTGTATTTGATGATATTATCAGAGGGTAGCTGCATGGCTGACAGTGTGGGAAGTGCAACACTTATACTGGTGAAAAATTGTATATCTGATGATGAAGGAAGGAAGTTACAAGTGTGCGAGCTAGCAGATAGTGCAGAAACTGATGTTGTCTGATTGGTGTGTAATGAGTTCATGTGCAACCTTTGGATAAGATTATTGTCTCTTTGATAGTCTTGTGCCTCTAGGTAACTGTGTCCAATGCTGAACCTATTCTAGAGCATGAACATATAGCTAATGTGTTAAATGTGATAGATATACCTAATATAGTCATGGCCTCAAGTAACTGGTGCAAGTCTTGGACATAATTATCACAGCAGGAGACAATAGATGGTAAGGAGAGCACAACATGGCAGATATGAGAAGCTTAAGGAATTGGTAAATCAGTCAATACAGTGACCAGGGAATAGATGGAAGCGGGTAGTGGCTATAACACTGATTAGTCACAACAGATTATTTCTTCCAGGCTTAAGTCATCAATCCAGACTTTCATTGGTAATATATGGATATATATTTGACTGGGAGCTGGGTGATCTGAAAAATAAAACATCATTTATGTGGAATTCAGAATATCTGAATCAATGAATTCACACCAACCTCTCCTTGTGGTCCATCCACCATATTGGTTCATTGTGGAATATGAATGAACTTTCCTCCTGCTGTGTATTAAAAATACTCAAGCATAGGGTATTAGTTTAGCAAGCATCCACCTGTAAAGAGTGGCAAGAAATTTTTCCACAAGTCATCTCTGCATGCTCAATGTTACATATATGAAAAGATTAGAACAGATACCTGGTTCAAAGCAATGACAATCAATAGGTATCAAGCTATTAAAACTCTTAGAGATCCCTCCGCTTTTCACCCTAACATTAATAAAGATTCCCAAGGCTTTACTTTTGGTGAGATATGAGATGGTTCCAATGCACTTCCCATCAGCATACTGGTGGGGAGTTTGGTGACCTGGCAAAAGGTATTTTTGAAGACATTTGAAGATTGTAAATGTTTATATGAGCAAATGATCATTGACTAATACATACATCAGAGATAATCATGACAGTGCCAGTAGTGTTTGACATGACAATTGTATGCAGCATGATTGTGTCCTATAGAGAAATGTTGCTTTCAATCAGTGATGAGTGAAGTATACCTTCTATGCAGCCTAGAAAAATCATAAAGAGCTTCGAGAATTTCTTTAATTATCTGCACTGTAAAGAGACTAAGGGTCTGTTTGGATAGACATTTTTCCCAAGTTCAACTTCGCAGAATTGCTTTGTCATACTTTGTAGCTGTGTGACCTGTGTGACCATCCCTATCATACCATTGATAATCAGTACACACCAGTCTTCGCTGGTATAGATATGCGGTATGCCTGTAACTCGCTCTTCTAAGTCTACTGCCACCTGCTGTCCTCATTTGACTTGTTCTGTGAGGTCAAGTAAGGGTGGTTATATTCAACTATCAGCACCTAGTATAATGGGCAAGAAAAAAAGCGCCGCTGCAGAGAAAGCTACTGAATTGGGGAGCCAAGAGACTCACACTAATCAACAATGCCACTGGACGCCTGAAGATGAAATGCAAATGATTGAGTGCATTGGCACCCACAAAGCGAAGGGCGGTGATGGAGTCAACTTTGACAGGACTTTCTGGGGCCTGGTGGCCCAGGAAATGGCTTCATGCACTACAATTGGTGCGGTGAAGCCAGCGGATGCTTGTTCGCAGAAATGGGGTCGGGTGCGTTGTTTTTCACCCCAATATGTGCTCAGATACCAACAAGACTTCAGTTGCGCAGCACCTTTCATGTTGTTGATAGGGTAGTGCGCTATTCAGGTATCGCATGGAGCACAGAGCACGGTGCTGATATCACCCCTGCATCTGAGATGGTATGGGCTGATCTCGTTAGGGTAAGTACCTACTATTATTCACTACTGCTACTAACATTGTTGCAATATAGGCATTCCCCCCCCCCCCCCCCCCCCGCAAGGCATTATAGATTGAAGGGCTGGCCTCCCTATGACAAGCTTTGCAAGATCTTTCCCTCAATGGCTGCAGGTGAGAACGCATACCATCCACTCATGCAAAATGCTCCCAACTCAGAGACCGGCACGACTACCACGCCTGGTACGAGCTTCCATGACCTTGATGCGCTGGAGCAGTCACAGGCGCTGGAAGACCTCGAGAATGCCACCGGCGGTGAAGACTCCCAACTAGACAGTGACACCATGATGATGCCACCCCCCTCCTTCTTCGATGCATCACGCCAACTGAAATTCACTCCCTCCACACCTGGCACATCTTCTATTGCACCCACTCTGGCTGCCCATCGTCCTTCACCTGCCAGTAAGGGTAAGGGCAAATGCAAGAATGAGGGTGATGACACTATGTGAACACTCGTTCGCCCACCAAATTCTTCCAAGTCTCAGAGCAACCCATCAGCATTGGGGAAGTCTGTCAAGTCTGCGTGCTCCACGATGCCTCAAGCCGTCCAGCAAATGGGCTCGGTGTGAAAAATACAACCTGATTAGGCACTTGTAAAGGTACAACCCAAGGGAAAAGCTACTAAGGACAACTTAAGATAGAAAGACCCGAAAGTGCGCTAGAGCACGGGAAATCGCGTCGCAAGCTACTGCGCTAGTCTGTGGGAAAGTATGTCGCAAGTATAGAGCGCTATGGCGTGAGAAAAGCGGAAGTGCAGGTCGGTAGATGGTCGCTATCGGGTCACTAATGCGTCGGTAGCGGTCGGGTCACTAATGCGTCGGTAGCGGAGCGCTAATGCGTTGGTATAGGTAGGGAGTCTAAGGAGTGTAGTGGATAGCGAGTGAGGTCAAAGGTATTGATTGCAAGGGTAAGGGGAAGTCAAGGTAAAGTGTTCAGGTATAGGGAAACCAATAGGGGCTATAGAGTGCAGCTAAAGGTGACTACTTCTAAGTAAAACCTAAGGGGAAGGAATTACAGTCGAAGGGAAGTAATGTCAAAGTAATCACCATAGGCTTCTTATACTAGTAACTTTACCATATTGGACTCGGAAGGGATAGGATATACATGTAATAAGACTGTAGCACTTTTTACAAACTTGAGGCAAGGCAAATTACATACCAATGAGGTAGGATGGACAATATATGGATTCCGATGTTTCGGGTGGATCCTAGAGCACGAGAACAGCGCGCTGGATAAGCGCTAAGCGTGGGAACAAGCACTGTCTTACTAGGATGTGAAAGGCAAGAAAACTCTCCAAATTTCACTATCCTCCACGGTCAATGGTTCAGACAATTACCAATGGTTGATAACGTGGTCGTTTGTGGGGGACGAGATGTGTTGAACTTTTCAAGTGAACGCTAGTGATGTAAAAGGGCAATAAATGATAGAAAACCAATAGTAGCACAAGGTAGTGCTATAAACTTCAGAATAATATGTTGCAGCTGTATGCAATGAGCTTGAACTTTAATATATATCACTCTTGGATATCTCTTACTTATACTCAGCAATGGAGAACAAATTCACTAGCGGGATCATCCCAATATGTGGCCTCAAAACCAACTCTCTGCTGCTCAGGATCTTACAATGAGTAATGACGCAGTCCAGAATAGAGTACACCTTCTTGATGTAGTCTTAAGTGGCCAAGCTCTTAATATTCGTTGACAGATTGTAGGTCTTATTTGTGTCTACCCTAATTGATGAATAATATGTATAATTCTCCCCACAGAACTTTTCCTGTGTCTAAAAGAGAACTAGAATAAAGGATGATTATGTAATCAAAGATGGCTCAAGTATGTGGCCAAATACTTCTGAAGAATGTGTGAAGGATAATGTCAAAAGGGGTGGAGCAAATAAACTAATATTTTCTCCTAATAATCACTTGAATGTTCACTCAAATAGTAGGGGCTAAGAATCTTAGGGGTGAAAGAATGTTCCCCTGTGTTCTCCTATAAACTTGTCTCACTCTGATAATACTTGGGAATGAAATTGATTTCTTCACAAGAGGGGAAAATGAGCCCCTTATATACTACTAGACTAGTGGCTGTGCTACTGATTACTAATGTACTATAGAATATTCCAGAATGTTTGAGAAAGAGCAATAGAATCTTATAGAATGTCATGGAATGTTATGGAATGATTAGTAAGATACTCATAGAATGTTCTAGATTACTCAGCAAAGGCTGTGTTCCAGGTCCTTCTAGCACTGCCTTATTGCTGTGCATTGATTACCAATCAATTCCAACTAGTTCAACTTGGTTTGGTTGGCACCACTGCCTTGAGTACATAGATGTAAATAAAGTGTGCATAGAATGTGTGTGTACATATGTTTGGCATAGGGGTAAATAAAATAAAGAATTATAGAAAAGATAAAGGGTACGTTAAGTATTTAGTTTGAACCGCTAAGTCGTATCTTGATGATACATGCTTAGAAATGTCTAAAGTAAATTGAAGTAAGGTATAGAAAATTCAGGGGAAGTGTATAGGCTATAGTAAGGACTAGCATGTGTCATAAATTTACCATGACCATGTGCGAGACAGGTTTCGTGCGTGTCAGCGCTAGATAGAGCAGACATGCACTAATGCTCCTATAGACACATTGCTGGTAGTTCTGATAGCGCTATAAGCGCGGGAATAGCGTCGGATAAGTCGCGGGAGCATGAATTGCGCTGCGGGAATGTGCGCACATAGTGCGGGAAAGTGCAGAATAGCTTCGGACAAGGGTTATGGCTGAGGCAAGTGAAGACTGCTGATAGGGGAGTAGTGAATAATATGAGGGATAACTTTGGTCCACCTATTGAAGACTTATGCAGGTATACATGCCTAGTGCCAATATGATTGTCACATCGGACATTCAGGTTCTCAGCTCTTCTTTTGACCATGTGACAACTGCCCTGCAAGAGCACACCACTCAGAATCTTGTGCTTGCCATTGAACCCATTCCACTGTGGAAGCAGAAGGCTATTATACGGGTGCAAGAGGAGGGTCTAGAGGACAACGAGGTAATCACAATCATTTAACATTTTTAGTCTGATGTTGCCATCACCGATTCGTACCTTGCAATCAAGAAGGACAGCCTTCACAAGCTTTTTCTTAGCAAAGTATAGTTCTTGACTTGTTCTCAAATTTCGCACCACAATTTCTTTCATACCACTCAATGTAATACATGCATAGACTTGAATTTGATGAGATACTTTGCGCGAGCAGCACTTTCAAAATTATCTAGATATCTTCCTCCACATCTGATAGACCTCTCTCCTCCCTTACCCTGAGGTAATCATCCCACATGAGATGAGCAATAGCATCACGGCACTCATGTGCGCGAGTACACGCCTCTTCAGAGGGAGGTCCTTCAGCAAGTGTCCCACTGTCACGCTCAGGCCCAACAGCATCATTGTTGACTTGCCGGTAGTCTATCATGTCATCTGGGTCTTGGATCCAGATGATATTGTGCACTAGGCACAATGCAGGGGGATACGAGCTTGGATGCTCATAGGGTAGAAAGGTAGGTTGGAAAGAATGCGAAAGCGGTTCTTGAGCACACCAAATATCCACTCGATCACATTTCAGAGCATGGTGTGGTGTAAATTGAATATTTCTTGATGATTGCAAGGCCTGAAAAACATCAGTAAGATCAGAAAATTGAAGCAGAAGCACTTATGCAAGATGGCCCCTGCCCCATTCAGCTAGATGATAGCGCACACCATGATATGGTCCAAGTAATTTGTCGCATGCGCCGAATCCAGCATCAGCAAGGTAGTATTTTCTGGGAGGGATATTGAAGTCCTTAATACAAGTGTTGTAATATATACGGGCGTCAGCTGCTGACCCCTCCCAACCGCTCAAGACATAAAGAAAGGACATGTTGAAGTACAGGCAATCAGGCAGTTCTGAGTTAAGCTGCCCTTGCAATTGAGCAGCATCATGCCTGATCACCTGCCCAGGGTGACATGTGATATGGGTGCTGTCTATAGCACCAATGGCATCAGCAAAATAGGGAAAATATTTTGGGTTCTGGAGGACTTTGAGAGGGGTTGGATTGTCTGTGCTTGGTAGATGAACATAATGATTGATAAATAGGGGGCGATGCAAAGGCGTTCAGTATGCGTTTGGAAGTACCCTTGAAAAAACTTAGTAATCTTTCGACAAGCGCTGGGATCAACACACTTGGATATTGTGTCGTTTGAGTGTTGAAATCGTTCACCAAGGTGACGAGTGGAGAGGCCAGTTGCACTTGCATAAAGAAATATTGCAAGCTGCTCCTCTAGTGCTATATAGTTGGAATTCTTCCAACCCGAATCACAAAGTAGAGATAGTAGTACATTAAATATGGTGGAGGCGTACACCAAGTTCACACCGTATACAATCTGGGTATCCTGTGAGTAGTTCATTGACCCATTCAAGTCCCATCAAAGTGGAAGTGTGATAAGGTTGCTTGTCGTAATGTGACCCTCTGTAAAGGTCAACCGACCAGGAGGCCTCCTGCACAACCCAATTGCCACACGAGAGACGCCCCAAAACAACTTCTTGTACATCTCCAGATGGAACACAGCCAACTGATCTGTGTTGACTATGGTAGGAACCATCAAATCGTCAGTATGATCACGGATGGTATTCTCATCTGATGGGTCTTGTGGGTCCAGGGAGTCAATGTCCATGGTTAGGATCACCTGGATGCATGTGTCAATGAGTGTTAGCAGCAAGGCTGTATCATATGTCCCTTATCAGCGTGACATCTGTATTGAAACTCAGTGGATTACATAGTACATGACAAAGCAATTTTGCGAAGTTGAACTCAGGAAAAATGTCTATCCAAACAGACCCTAATAAAGTTAATGAAAAATGAAGAATGGAGCCATTGTGCATTCAATGAAAAGCTCCAAGAAAAGAGGGATTGGAATGTTGAAATCATTTTAGCCTTATAGCAGTTTCAAGGATGGAATTGCATCCAGATTAAGGCCAGTGAGGTGTAAAAAGGTAGACAATGAATGGACGTGGGGGCCACCCAGAATGAAAGCAGTAGCAAGACAATCACAAACATCAAGATACTGATGATGCTAACCAGTGACATCCAGTTGAAGAGCAAGATGCCATACTGAATGAATTACAGGGTGGCTCAGGGTTTCAAAGCAACTTTGTATGCCTGGCCAAGGGTCTGTATGATGCACTGGTTACTGACAGGGTTCAAAGCAACTTTGTACACCCTGGCACCCCTATGCACAAACTGAATTCAAATTATAACACCTTGCACCTTCAAATTCAAATATAAGTTTGATGGTGGCCAGTGGCCAATGATAGTGGTAGATGCCTTTTGTATGTGACTGGTTGGCTTCCATGTTGATCTTACTATAATGTGATTGATTATATAGTTGCTAAGAAACTGCTGCTCAATATATCATCCAGGGATTCAGCACTGGTTTGCCAAGGCATTATGCCTTGCTCTCCAATATCACCAATTGTTGGCATAATGTTAGAAGCCTATGAATGTTATTGTATAAGCATACCTTAGGAGCCCTCATCTATCCATTAAGTGTTTGTCAAAATCATGTGTGATTTATATGGGATACAGTCAGTGTCATATACCATATATCCAGGTACAGATCTGATGGACATATCCATCGTCCAGTCCACAGATCCGATCTGATTCTTATTTAATGTCCTGTTCATATAACTCTAACTATTGTTCATCTCCTTTCGGTATTTATGTACCCGGTATACCGGTTATCCTTTACTTTCCGCTATGCTTACTGATCCACTACACTTACTGATCTGCTTTAACTTGTACTTCATTCCTGGTTCATGATTCGTGATCCATCCGACTTACCAATACGCTGTGCACATACTTTGCTTATACTTCCGTACATAGCCTCGTGCCTTTGCTTATTGATCATTCCGTTAGTTATCCGTAGTATATAAACCCTTGTACATGCGCTGTAGTAGATCAGTTCAAATATCATCTTAGATTGCACTCATTCTGTCTGGACTCTAAGTCCCTCCGTTATCCATCCAGACTCGAGTACAATACTCTTGTCTACTCTGAGACTTAGGATTGATTCCTATAGTCTATATCTTCGCCTCTGTCTTTGGACAGTCCTCATCCATTAGTTTCTAGTTCGGATCTGATCCGGATTAGCCGTTACACTATACATCTGATATCTGGAAGCCTTAACGGATCCGTTACAATACTTATCCGTCTCACTAGACGCGATACTCTAGCACTCTGAAATAAGGGGCAAGACTCGGGAAAGGGGCACAGCACACGAGCTGAGGCCAAAGCCCTTCGGATCCGATATGATTTGAGTACGGTGAAGGATCTTCAACTCAGCTGAGGGTGCAGCTGATATAATTGTTGAAGGGAGGAAAAATATGAGTGCGATATGTTCGTCCCTTAGGGGAAGTGGAGAAAGCAAATATCCACTGGTCAACTCTAGGGGGAATGCGCAAAGCGCGTGATAAGGCGAAAGCGCGGGAACAAAGGCGCTATAGGCGCGCGAAGCGCGGGAAAGTCGCGCGTCGAAAAGCGGAACTGGGTGAAAGCGGTATGTGAGCGATAGTGAGATGTTAAGACGTGTACTGAGATGCTGATAAGACAACTGATGTGGATATGGCCACTAGCGCTAACTGCTACTAGGGCTTGCGATGATTTATTCAAAACATAATAAAAACTCGGAGATGGTGACTGTCTATGATGATGGTGGTCTGTGGTAATGTGTGTTGTGTTCAGTAAAAAATGTGTAATGAAAAATGTGTACCAAGTGAAAATAAACATGGTACGATGTTGAAATAAATGATAAATGGAGAAATGCATACCTGGGAACTTGGTTGGACATGGGAAAACACAGTGGGAAGTCAGGCGCCCTATGGCGCTTAGGCGCGGGAAAATTCGCCTAAAGCGCGCGCAAGTCGCGCAAGTGTTGCCTATGTCGCGAAAGTGTCGCCTATGTCGCGCGCGTTGTGCGAACGTCACGTTTATCGCGCTAGTGTCGCGTTGCATGCATAGTATTGTAGACTCGACCTACAGTGCAATATATGCCATTGTGAGGCTACTCAGGATCGAGTCTCTACATCTCCTGGGGCTTAAATTCTGAGTGTCCCCACTCAGTGCATCATGTGGTGGACAAGCGAAGTTGCAATGAGGGTATGTGATGAGAGAGGAGTGTGATGCGAGCGTGTCTGATGCGAATGTGATGAGGCGAGACTGGCGTAGCAATGGCGCGCTAAGCGCGAGGAAAAGCGGAGGCGTAAGGCGCTATAGGGGCGTGAAAGCGTGGTATAGTAGCGGATTGCGTGAAGCGACTCTGGTGCATGCAAACATAATAAAAGCGCAGGGAAATGATGGTGACAACTGCCTGAATGATATGGAGATGACTGCAGTGAGGCGAGATTGATGTGTCTATGTGCGTGAATAAGGCGACATAGGCGCGCGAAGCGCGGGAACATTCGCGCTTGAAAAGCGGAAGTGCGCAAATGCAGTATGTGAGTGATGGTGCAACTTCAAGAGGATGTAATTATGCGAACTAGTACTCATGACAATGGATGGTGGGTGATGCGAGTGTGGCGTGACTATGGCGCTTTGCATTGAGCATTCCACTGTACTCTATCTGCATCCCAAGATGCTCTAACTCATTAACAACATAAGAACAGTGATCCTGCTCAAAGTTAGCTTTTCTAGCTTTAGCTCACATCTACAATATGCTATCTCCTTAGTTGGCTGTGCCATAGCCATGGCAGCCTTGACCTTGGTTTTCAGTGATGAACACATCAAGTCATATGCTGATGTCAGGGCCAATTGTCCTGTTAGTGACCTTATTTATGACTGCATGAATCTGTAGAAAAGGTAAGGAGGCTAGTCTAACCATTAACTTAGTGCAGTGATACAATGCACACCTCGGGCTTGTCTCTATCAATGCCCTGCCATCTCTGCATGCCCTCAGTATTGTAATGCTCATTATTACTTCCACTTGCATGAGGGTCATCTGCATATGTGACAACTGGTAATTGCCTACCTCTTCAAAGATTCACATTGAAGCAAAGATATACTTGTTTTATGTTCAAAGTAAGTTGTTTTTTGTGGAGTTATAGCATTAACTCAATACTCTACAGGAACTGTCACTCCATTTTGGCCAACCACCTCAAAAAGAAGTGACCTTCTTAGTCAAAGTGTTACCTTGGTCTAAACATATTCCATCTCTTCTCTACTCCCATCTTTCATGTCTTTAGAAATAGGAAGTATCTCCCAACGAAGGAAGCTGAATTCCTTGAACATACTACCCTGGAAATGTCCCTTAATCATCTTCAACACAACACCTCCTCAACACAACAACTATCTTCAAGTCCACAGACAAAATGTCTTGTTGTTCAGCCCATAGTCATCATCATTTATTGGGGAACACTGCAACAATGTCCCTCCATCTTCTTCAACACAATGCCTATCTTCAAGTCCCACAGACAAAGTGTCTGATTGTTTGAGCTGGTGTGAACTTGGAGTGATTGTGGAGGTCTTTCTCTAAGGAAGGAGGAGGAGTAAGTACCTACTTTTGCACCCCCCCTCCCATTTCTAACAATGTTATTTTTCTTTCTTCTAAATGAGTAACCGCAGTCGCAGCCACCATCTCAAGATGTGGTCTACTGGAGGTCGATGGTATTGGGCAATCGAGGTGGACTTTGGAGGGATTGTGGGTGTCTTGCTCTAAGCTGCAAAGGTGCATGTATTGTTCATTTTATGCTGCTTCACTGCATCAACTGGCCTCATTTCCTTAGACACCATGACACTCCTCAACACTCCTCAACACTCCTCAGCACTCCTCCTCACTTTTGCTTTGCCATCAACACTCATTCAGGCTCATTTGTTTGCGCTCATTCGCGCTTGTTTGCACTCATTTATGCTCGCTTGTTTGTGCTTGTTCTCTCCTGTTCTTGCTTATTCATGGTTTCAGTGTCTAATAAATTTATTATTTGTGTATGGTACCCATGGGTAAACCCTGTGTGAGTGCAGGTATGGGTCAGTGCTCATTGTACCTGCCAAAAACCT
>NW_024540576.1:0-33677 GCF_016647625.1 Suillus subalutaceus | reverse complement strand
CAAGGTCTATAAGCTTACGGGTGCACAGAGTCCTGGATGTTCGGTGAATCTGATTCGGAAAGCCCACGAGTGCCCTCCCCATGGGACACACTCACTTCCGTACCCCCGACACCAACACACAACGAAATCCTTCGACGAGGAATACCGCAGCTGGTTCCGGAAAGCGAAGAGGTACGTTTATTACTGTTCATTACATGCGCTAATACCTTTCCTACCATTTGTACTACCACTCACAGGGAAATGTAGAGTACAAGCTTCATCTCCTTTCTCCTTCCCCCTCTGTTTCACCCGTCTTGTCACACAACTTAAATGGCGTCTTCTGGAAGGCGGTGGACAAGCATACTACGAACTTGGTGTGGCTGACTCCGGCGTACTCATAGGGCTAGGGGGTGGGAGATGGAGGAAACATTGGGTACCCTGGAAGAGATGGCTGGCGAGATTGGCGCCAGCGTTATAGTGGTGAAGGAGATTGAGGTGCCAGCGGAGGTGAGCGGGTTGTCGAAGATGGGGCGGGGATGGAGGCAAACGAAGGAGACGGAGGCAATTGATGAACGAGGACTCAGAGACGACAACAACTACGGAGACCGAACTGGAGACTACTGATGCGGACGATGATCTTGCAACAACAAGCAGCCATGTGGAAGTATTCTGCATGGACGATGAGAAAGGTGACCAGTCATCAGACGGCGCGGCACTTACCCTGGACCTCGAAATTGCGACCGTGTATAAGCCTCGTCCATTCCGCCGCCGTGTTGCGAGCACCATGCAAGGCCACTCGGATAGGCGCAAGGGCAAGGGCAAGAAACCTAAGCATTTACTTGCGCACACCCGTAATCAGCCTAATTCACATTCCGAGCATCACTTGCACCACTCCAATGTTCACAACCATACACACCCAACCGAGCTTCAAGTCCACTCAACGACTGGCAGCAAACAATCCAAGCGCCGCACAGCCAGAGACAAGCGACGTGAGGCCAAGCGTGATCCTCATCTCACGCACGTTCCAACCATTAATGCCGAGGAAATGGGCGAGCTTGTCTCAGGCCTGGAATCCTTTCACGTCACACTTGAGCCTGAAGACCTACGCGTGGCGTCCGCGCCTCCTGAAGTCGAGACCTCAGTGCGTGATGATGTACACCTCGAAGGTAGCCTAAATTCACTTGTCCACGCTCCAGTGGTTGACTTTTTATCTTCAAAATAGACCCCCGAAATGTCGAAGTATGCTCTGGGTCACCCTCTTCTATTTTTGCGGAAACATATCGTCACCAGCCCGTTGCAGACGAGTTGGCCTCCCCACCTGAGATCATGTTGGTTCCGTCCAAATGTCCTACTGCTGAGATCGAGGCGGCAATGTTAGAACCTCGGCTCATCGTCGAGGCGCTTGTTGTTCGAAAAATGTCACTAGAGGAGCGTTTTTGGACTTTGGAGGATTCTCAGTGTGTTGATACGGGTCTATTGCGTAGTATTGTCCTCATTTAACCGTTTATATTGTGCGATTGCACACTCGGACTCATTTCTTGTATTGTAATTATTTATTCATGGCAGATGCAATAGAGCTGTGACGGGCAGTGAGGGGTTTAGCAAGTAGAGTCTATCGTCAAAGGTAGCGGAAACAGGTCGATACCACTCAGAGATGATTCCAAAGAATGCTCCTTGTGCAATTCCAAGGCAAACGCAAGCAAAGCTACGTACAGAAGGATCCTTCATGGTAGTACTCACTCAGCTGTGAACTAACTCCCAAATGTTGCTTGCCGCTTCGTTCATCGCATTCGCCACATCTCCCGCCCTGCCGTCTTTTCCACCTCCATGTTTTCCTTCAAGGACGTATGGAATGCCGCGATCTCCACCCCAGCTCACACCCAACAAGAGGGAGTTGCGCTAGAGGGATCCCAAGGCGCGATGCATTAGCTGAAGTCCCAAATAGCTCATGCGCGGTGTTGCAAGAAGGACATAGGAAGGACGCTTGGTTAAGGATGAGACCTGTTATCTGTAGATGGCAGCGAACAAAATGAGGGTGAGGCCGAAGACAATATGTATAATACTTACCGGAACGGAGATCTTTCGAACATAGAAATTCCTCTTCTTACATCTAGTGCGACGTCCTGTGGAGTTGAAACGATGACTGCGCCTATTTCATTTTAGACGGCGAACAACATCTGAAGAGCTCGTGGAAGACACCGTCAACGACAACTAATTGTCCCAGTGTAAGAGGGACATCTCCCGTCCCGGGGGCATATCTATGATTAGTACGTCCAGCCCAGGACCAGATCCACCAGCGTCCCGCCAGTCAACATCGAAGGGGGTTGCTGCACGGCTTTTTGAACCATAAGGCCGCGCCAGACAATCGCACCTTCAAATTCTGTGGAGTCAGGCGGTGGCCGAGGGACAAGGTAGCCCATAGACATTGTAGGAACGCCATGATTATGGGGAGAGAGCGCCAGCTAGTAACAGAGTCACCCGGAAGCTCACGGTGTGTGCAGGAAACGAACCGGGAGTTAATGTGGATCGTCCGAATGCTGGAGTCCCATCAAGGTAGGTATAGAAGGTCCAAAAATGTCCAAGTCAAGTATGCCAACTCGTGGTCGATGAGACAGCATTGCGAGGGAGAAAGCAAGATTTACTTCATTCGTGGTCATTCAAAAGTTCCGTTCAGTTGCTGCTGAAACGTGCTGCTATTGTGCTCTTGCCCACAACCCCCTTTCCGCTTGCTACAAAGATTACCTTCTTTATGTGCTCGATATGTCGTTTTTGGATTGGCCCGCCGCGGCGGGGCATTTGGGGTAGAGGGCGGACGAAATGGGAGGTCCTACGGACGCATTGTCAGACACTGGCACACAGACATAAAAGTCCTTCACTCACCAAAGGATTTTCATGGCTTGGCTTGCAGTCGACGCGAAGGTGCGCAGAACCGTACCACAGCGCCGTACCAAATTTATGTAAGGTGAACTTCAACAAAAGTGATAATGAGCAGAATATTTCGATCCCAGGATATCCGACCCTCTGAATCTGAGCGCCTGGTATGACACATCGTCACTGTAGATAGTCATCACCGAAATTCCCCAACTCGGATAAGGGCCGATAAGGGCCGACCAGCATCTAAAAGAGTCAAACTATCAAAAGCGAGTTCAAAAGTTGTTCTGAACAACTCGCTTTTGGTATAGCTCAGGGCATGCGTTCGTAAATGACGTTTTAGCTTATCCGAGAGAAAAATACCGTTCTTGGACTGCCGGTGCAGTAAAACATTAGTCTCTTGAATCGGACATGATACAAATACATAAAATGGCATCGAATTTTTCACGAGTGAGATATTAGTAGTATTAGCTAATAGGGACGTTCAAAGTTGGGCGCCCACGCCCAACGCCTACGCCCACGACCCCCCTTGCCCATATACCACTTCCCGTTTTGTACTTGAACGAATGTATTATATAATCAATGATAACTGACTACACTTAACACTGTCCGAAAACACATATCACACTCAATGGCCCGTTTTCGAACATCACGTGAGCAATACCTTCACTCATATCTCTTGCTTATGGTTCTATGTACTTTGTTTCAGCCAAAAGTGACCCTCGAAGAGGCAGCAGCACAGCTGCACTGTGACTTATCTTGCATTCTTGCTATTCAACAAACTCGTTATCTACAAGAGTGCTCCCCTGTGGCAAAAGCTGGCACCCTACACATTGCTTGGGAATATGCAAATTCTCCATCCGACCACTTTCGCTTTATTCTGAGAAACATAAGTAACATACCCCAAATACACTGTGCCCTTGGAGTTGTGGTTGTATTAGGTCCATCAGCGGGGACATAGCATTCGAAAAATTCGTTGTTGGAGATGTTGCCATTCGCATCAGACTGGACACCTTCACCAGTTGTCCAGAGACGTCGAGCATGCACCTTGTATTTTTTTCGTTAAGCTGCATGATGGACTTGTAAGGTAGAAAATAATGAGAGAAGCACAACACTCACTACTCGTACTTTTGTTTGACTCGGTCCCCCATCGCAACAGCATTCTGGCTGTGTAATTGCGGGAAAACAGAAGCTGCCATGCGCTGATATACTGTCACTTTGCTATCACCTGACGTGTTCTGGCACAGAAACATCATATCTCGTATCATATAACAACTTTAACTCACTCACCTCACCCTTCTTCCACTTGCCTAGAAGCACAACTCTGTTCTCTGATAACTCAATCTGCGCCAATAGCTGCCAGACTAAGTTGTCAGTCCAAACGATCAGAATTGTGACACCGCTATCCTTCTTCTTCGCCATATGCGCAGATCTGATTGATGTGACAGTGAGTACAAGGTGACAGCTAATTGTTAAATTTTTAGATTTATGTTCATATTATCTAATTATGCAAACAACATTTTAGGTGACGTTCCGTGGGCGAAGGGGTCATGGGTGTAGGCGTTGGGCGTGGGCGCCCAACTTTGAACGTCTCTAATGTGAATATATTAATGGTATACATGATGTTTATTCGAATTCAAAATCAGACAATTCAATGTTTGTGTGCTGTTGCGAGCGCCCGTAAACGACAATGTTGTCTGTAAACTCGTCTAGAACTGCCTCCTCAGTGTCACTGAGTTGACCAAAGTTCAGATTGATCTTCTCGAATGTCGGAAACATCATCTGGGGAGTAATCCTGCCCGGTGCGATTTGTAACACGCCCTGCTCCATCAACACAAGCTCTGTAATGCTGCCGGCTATGCTAATAGCACAACGAAGTTGGTGGCATGGTGATGCATCGAGAAATGTGTGTAGGTGGTAGGACGAACACCATATAAGTTTCGTCAGGATGTGAAGGATGAATGGGTTATTGAATTTCATGTGAATGACAAGCGCACTGTCCTAACAAAATAAAATCAATGTGTTCTCAAAGATAGATAAAACTTACTGCAGTAAAGGAGTATTGATGCATGAACACTTAAGGATAATCTACAACAAGGCACTGTACCCGATCAACGCGAAAGGTATCTGGGGGGACATCACAGCCCTGTGGAGGGAAGAGGGAATATCCCATCACAACAGCTTGGTGGATGATCATTGTGAACGTAGTGCAAAATTTTGTCACTGTGCACCAAATATTTCCGACGTCTTTGTCATTAGTCATCCATTGAGTTGCAACTAGTAGGGTCAAAGAATTAATATAAGTCAGTATTCGTGTGTTGATACATACTGAGAAGTGCTGGTATTCCAGGTCTCACATCACAAATGACTTGTTTGACGATGCATTTTTTGTCAGCTGTGAGGGATGCTAATGCGTCTTCGGAAAAGATAATGGATAGGATGTGCTCTTTCGAGACCGAGATCGCTTCTTTGCGTGTCTTGGGACTGATCTCAGTGGTGGGACTTTCAGCAGATTCTGCAGGTGCAGGTGCCACCGCTGTCCCATCGTTGTGGGTGTCACAGAGGGAATAACAAGACATAGTGTGGGGGGCATGCATCTTGCACAATGACGTGTTTTGGATGTCCTTGCGGGCCCTGTGGTCTAGTATTGTCAGGTTGATTTTCAATGGTGTAGAAACTAATGATACTTACATGTATCACATGGGACTTGGAGATCTCGCCCATCGACATTGGCCATAAGTGTTGGAGATCTGGTGGCGGGACCGAAAGGGCTTGGAATTCCTCGTCATCACCGACCCAACTGGGCGCTATGGTGGAAAGTTCAGTTAAGGTTAAGCGCTAGACTTGTTAGGGCAGGCAAGAACTTACCTGATGGTCCAGCATATGCAAAGTCCTGCTGAGAATGGCCCAAAGTCTGTTGAGAATGGCCGAAGTCTTGCTGAGATGGGCGGGAAGTCCTGCTGAGAATGAGTGGGGGAAGTCCTGCTGAGGATGGGTAGTGTAGCACGGCGCCGGACAGCGAGGTTGCTGTAGCCGTGTGCCAGACAGCAAATTAGTGTACCTGGCGCTAGAGTAGTTGTAGTGTGAGGAATCTTGGTAGCTTGGGTTGCACAGCTGGTGCTGAAAGATCCAGGTAGTGGCCAGAGTTCAAATGACTCGGGGCTCAGCCTACCAGTAATTTAAGTAGTGTACAGAAAAATAAATAGGTGCACTTACTAGCTGTGTGCGTCTAGTGGTGCTGCCGCTGATGTGGATTTGAAGTTGGACATTTGAGCTGGAGGTTGTGGCTGTTCGTCAGGGAAATTGATCTGCATGTCTGCGGGTTCCATGGGCAAGGGTTGAGACCGGGACCCCTCAAGGAGGTTTGTGCAATCTTTGCTTTACCTTGCACTGTGGGGACATTTGCTAGTCATCCAGGAAGAATCATTTGGGGGAGGGTAAAAGGGCGCATTGATTACAGTTCTAATACAAATGGAAGGACACAAACAACGCAAACAAACTTACATCTTGTGACTCAGTGATTGTACTTGTGACGTGAGCTAAAGAAGCGGAGAAATAAAAGGGGGTAAGGATGTACAAAAACAGTATGCATATGACAACCCAATAGAGCCAAGAAAAGCGCTATGAAGGAAGAACGATGTGTGTATTACAATTGTTCTATCCAATAGATCAGTGTGGAATAATGAACAGACATGTGTACTCCACTTACCACAATAGGAACTTACATTGCGGCACTGCACGAGGCTTTGGGACGAATGCCAAGGCTTGTGGTATAGTCCGCACAGGTTCCTAGATATTTGGGGTCGTCTTTCTCATCCAGAGCCCCACTGCGGTGAGGGATCTGGATCCCCCGGATTTCATAGATGCCCTGCTGACACCGTCAGCTTCATCATCAATAACCTCAGGTTGCGATGAGGGGAATCTGGATGCTCCAACTCCAGATTGGAAAGCATTGCTGACATGCGAGCCTAAAACCTTTGCCACATGCTCAGCTTGATATGAGATGACCTTGAGAATTTCGCATTTGTCTTCATAGACTGCTTGAAGGTAGTCTCGATCATTGTCGACCTCTATGCAGTCACGCTCAGGAAAAAGGCTCCTATAGCTATGTAACTGAGTGTCCGTAAATTTGAGCCGGTCTTTGTTATTGGCGTGCATGGCATTGAGGAATGCGATGAAGTGCTCAGCTTCTTCAATTTCCCACGTGATAGCCAGCATGCACTGGCGTGCAGTTTCATGAGCAGCAAGTTGTGCTTGGTATCCTTTGTACAGTGTTGAAGGACGCATTTGTGAGAGGCTATTTTCCAAGTGTCCGGCATCTTTATAGCATATAGATAAGTATTTGGAACTGGATAATGGAAATATATATTATACCTTGACAAGAGATTCACCGGATACATATGGTTTGTGTTCTCGCCCCATAAGATGAGCTGCAAAACAAACCTTGAGTGGAGCTGGGTCGGGGGGTATGGAATGAGCTTTCTGCTCATCCGTTCATGTATGAACTGACATCAAGCATTGCGGGAGGGGTCGGAGATGTGGATGGATTATAAAATAGGCCTTTGGTCACAGAAGCCGGAGTCATAGGCGGTGGTGTCATCTCCACTGAGGAGATACCTTTAAGTGAAGTACTTAAGTCAGAATGTCCGGTATCAGGAGAGCTCCCTGAGATGTGAGTTGAAATGAAAAAGGTGACCCAGGAATTGAAGAACAAGCTGATAGAGGAGACGATGGGGGACTGCTTGATGGAGGGGGCAACTGCTGTCTCGTGTTGGAGATGAAGATGGAAGTGAAAGGGGCATGCTGGGTCAAAGAGCGACTGAAAATTGTTCAGGAAACTGCGTCACTTCAGCCTAGTGTTTCTTTGGCCTTAATATCTCTCCGGCCTTCAATTGCAAGCTGATATGTTGATATCCTGTCACACTGTGAATATAGTCAGCATTGCAAGCAGCGGAGTTTGAAAGACTTAAGATAGCAGTCTTGTGGATTCGACAAATGTCACGTGCCAAACATGATGAAAGAGTGACAAAAGACAAAAAATGCAATAACTATTGGTCAGGCCCTTTCTACATCAATCATGTGGTCAGTTACCTCAGTAGTAATATTGTGAACATTTCATGTTATTCAGAATGAACAGAAGTGAAGTGGAAAGTCTTTAATTCCAATTTCAAAGTGGCTGTCAGTGGCACAGTAATGCATGATAACTCCGATGCAGTTTGCCATGAAGCCATTACCATCATCTGCCTAGAAGACACATGGGCAATAGAACACGCTCACAGAAATGTTCGAGAGACAATCTAGTAATAGCACGGGCTCACAAGCATCTACTAGTAGGAAAAAACAAAAGACCTTGGACATTGAGCAAGAAGGTGCTATACTACACTTCATGCACTAAAAGCTAACTTCATTGTGATACAGTGACCACATTTTTTGGGACCCCTATTGCAGGTTTTCACTCCTATCATGCTTTCTGTGAAGATGTGCCTGATGAAGATGGCAAGGACAATATGGTTGCCATCCGTGGAGTGCATTGGAAGGAGAATGATCAAACGACAGTTCTTCTTGAAGAAATCATCGACTCACCCAGGCCAGTCACTGGCAGTACTTCCCATGTCAAAGAAGAAATAATGGATGTTGATATTGAGGCTGAGAGTAGTGCTAGTGATAATGAGGCCAACAGTGACAGCAATGGCATGACTCAAGATTACAGCATCGAGCTGAGACTTGCCCCCAGCATAGATGAGGCTAGACATGCCTACATGGACCTGCGGGCATTGCTGAAACCACCCTGTTCAGATGGAGTTGGTTATAAGGACCCACCAAAGTTAGATACTGTCCTGAAAGAAAGGTTAGAGTGGATGCGGGACTTCTTGTGGTTATACACAAATATGTATCATGGAGAGTGACAGTAGGCCACATCCTGCAAATCCAGTTGGTGGGCATTGGATGTGTGCTGCAGATCAAGCGGCACGCAATACTGGAAAAGCACATGGTACATACCTTTCTCAGTGCTTGCAAAGCTGGAGTGAGGCTTATATCAAGGACTGTAATGCATTTCCAATCCACAGGCGGCCTCAAATTTTTCACGCATTTACGACGAGTCCCTCGCTGCAGATTTGAAGCTCCACCTTCAGAGTGTTGGGAAATATGTGTGCACAGGATCTTATTGACTACCTGAATGTTCCTGAAAATCAGGCACATCACGGTTTCACAAAAACGATCTCACCACAGACAGCTCAACGATGGATGAATCACCTTGGTTACCATTGGAGAAAGAACCGAAGGGGCAGTATTCTGATGGACATGAGCAGGAAGATGTTGTCTATTTTCGGCAAAATGTTTTTCTGCCAGCGTGGAATCATTACCAGACATGGATGACAAAGTGGAAGCGGGAGGGAGACATTACTGTTGAGGACATTGAGACCGATGGTACAACTCTGTCAAGTTGTCGGGTCATAGTGTGGTTTCATGATGAGTCAACCTTTTATGCCCATGATCAACGGAAGCAAAGATGGGTGCATAGTTCCGAAGGTGCAATCCCTCAACCGAAAGGGGAAGGAGCGTCATTGATGGTTGCCGATTTTGTCTCCGCAGACTATGGGTGGCTCTGTTCTCCAGATGGTGAGGAGAGTTCTCAAGTCCTCTTCTGAGCTGGAAAAGCACGTGATGGATATTTCACAAACAAGGATATTTTGGCACATGCTGCAAAGCAATGGAATCCTAGAGAAGTGGTATTCACATGAAGGACCATGTTCTAGTTTTCGATAACGCAACCACACACCTCAAACAGCTGAGGATGCCCTTTCTGCTCAAAAGATGCCAAAGGCCCTTCTGCAACTTGGGGGGTACCCAGGACACTCCAGGACACCCAATGGTAACACTATTCTCAGGCCTGATGGAAAGTTATTGAAAAACAAATTCCTATGGCTGAAGCGAGGCTCCCGAATGGCAATCCCCAGTCACTGTATTTTCCGACAGTCATCCAAAAGCCGGATTTTTCAAGGGCATGCCCAGATTTTAGTTGAACAAGGCTATGCTGATGCCTCCAAGCTCCATGCTGAATGCAAGGATTTCAAGTGTCCAACTCCGACTAATGGCAAGAGAGCTTGTTGCTGTCGTTGTCTGATGTATTTCAACCAGACTTCGTTGATGTGGAGTCACATCTCAAAATCTTGTGTCACACGCAAAGTTTTGATGTCATCTTCTTGCCGAAGTTTCATTGTGAACTTAATATTTTATAGAACAGTGTTGGGGCTTTTGTGAAACAGTTGTATTGAATGAAGGACCGATCTTCATCAGAAGAAGTTCTCGAACGGAATGTTATTGAATCACTTGATGCCGTCCCAATGGAGTCAATGCGATGGTGAGCGCTGCCTTGGTTGTTTCAAAGTTCATTTAAAATTAGCTGACCAATCTTAAGCTTCGCTATGAGATCCATGAGATTTATTGATGCATATCATAAAGGCTTGAATGGTACGCAAGCCACATGGGCAATAAAAAAATACTGTGGTCATCATGTTCTCCCACAATCCATTATGGAGGAGCTTGATTGTCTGAATACACTCCCAACAACACATTATTCACGTGATACACATCTTCTACTAATGTTATAACTCATTTAGTACTTAAGCTTCTTGCTGCTCTTAATCTACCTATAGTCCATCAACAAAAGCAACACTGTCATATAATCGCATACCACGGCATAAAATCAGTAAAATAGGTACAGACAGTACATACTGGTGCCATGTTTGCAACATACCTTTAAATTGACATATATGCGACTGTTTGTATCAATGCTCGTTAGCAGGATGGTATGGCAATGAATGAGATTTTACGGTTTTGTATGTAATTCTACGCTATGTATGTCATTCTAGGCCATATGTGCATTTTCACGATATATATGCAAATATACGATATGCATGTGAGGTCCCTCATTAATTGCTGGCAGCTATCATAGCATCAATGCCAGGTTAGTAATTCACACTTGTCATCACACATGAGATATAAATAATCAATCTGGTTCCATTTATGAGCGCATGGTAGTACAAATCAGTGAATACGAGCAAGTCCAAGTAACACTGTAGTGCGAGTCGACAAGAATAGCAAGTCCCAATGAGATACACGATTCAGCATCTTCAACGAGTGCCCCTGCCACACTTAACAGGAGGACCCTTGCATTTTGTGACTGGCAGAGGAGTCAAGGGTGGAGGAGTCAACCTGTCGTCATCGTCCTTGTCAATATGACGTGAGCCTTGCGGTGGTGTTACCTGATTGCTGCTCTTCAGGTGGTGGGGGCAAGGGATGTCGTTGTTGTTCGGGTGGTGGGGGCAAGGGACACCGTTGTTCTTCAGGTAGTGGGGGTGAGGGACACCATTGTTCTTCAGGTGGTGGGGGCAGACGCTGACCAGAGGGACGTCCGCATGAACGCTCGGGTGAAGGAGATGGCCATTCTGGGGGGTCATTGAGGAAGCCATCCATGTCGTCAGAGTCAGAGTCGTCAGATGCTGCAGCTGTGCGTCTGCCGTTCTTTTCTCCTTGAGGTCTGGGTTAGTCGAGGTGCCACCCTTTCGGTGCATGAGAATGTGAAGTTGAGTAAAAAAACAAATGAACTTTGTCCAGTAATCAAGCGTCTCTTTTCACCCAAGGATGATCGGTCCATTTCAGTGAGTCAACAATTGACAGGTACAAACTCATAGAGATCGAGTCCGGTGACTTCCGATGTCCACTGTTCTGCGGATGATAATGAGATAATCAACTGGACAAGTCTATATATCAGTATCATAATGTAGGTAGGATGGTGACATACCTGGATAGTGGCATAGGCAATAGCAGGGGTGGAAGGTTCCATCATACCATGAATGACGCCTTTAGGGTGTTTGGTCCCTTTGTGTGATGTTGGATCAAGTGCCGTGAGAGGTCCCATGAAAATAGCGCGGAATGTCTACAAGAACACAATGAGAAGGTCATGAAATTAAAAAGAATCGTACCCATTCGAGAGGTTTGCCACGCAGAAACCCTGCGCGCTTCAGTTTCAGGTCAGCAAGTGACTCGTCATATAGACATGATGGGAGTTTTTTGAATGATGGTGGTCTCTTCTCGCCATTGAGAATACCATCCATAAATGCTCTGAAATAAAGTGTAAGTGAAGGCGAAAAATGAAATAAATAGCATACTGAGGGTCTTCATCAAATTTCTTGACGTCGACCATAGGACAGAGTGCTCGCGCAGTAGATTTGTGGTGCCACCCATGGAGTGACTTGGGTTGTCCTTTGACGATAGGGGGGTCCAAAGTGGCGCCAGGTTTTGAAGGGTCATCAAGTAAAAATGTCGGACAGAGGTCTTTCAGCTTGCAGGTGTCTTTAGCACGCGCCAAAGAAGCAGAATTTCAAAGCTACACATGAAGCATGACTAAAAATATGTGCATATAAGCACATATATCCACTCACCGCATTAATAAAGTCTTCTAGCTTGGCCGGATCTTCCTCGAAGCTGCTGAGTGTGGTGATGATGGCTGGGATACGCTTGATGAAGTCACGGAAAACATTGATGCGGTATAAGTGGTCCTTACTGAAGCCAACATGAGCTGAATGAATATATACCAAAGGAAAAGAGGACTTACTGTTCTTCGGGTGTTTCGTCTTCATCGGTAAGTTCTTCCCCATGATCGGCCCTAATCCCATCATGGAATACAGCGCCGATATCCACAAAGGGATCGTGGAGCAGAGGAAAGGCTCTTGTGGCCTTCAAAAAGGGATCCAAAGCATCACTATCTCATATCAGTGCTACCTATCAAATAATTTAAAAACCACTTACGTTCTTTTCCTTTTCCGATTGCCTTGCATGTTTTCCAAGCTCTCAAGGATGGCCTTCATGCGATTGGGGACATCGGGAGGTGGAGATGGAGACGGCATGATGGATGTAAGAGTTAGAGTTAGGGCAAGGCGCGTATGATAAGAATTGGAGTTCATATTTGTGTTGATGCGTTGTTTGGGCCAGTCATGTGATGGTCACGACGGCTTTGATTTGCTACTAGTAGTACATGTATGCGCAACAATGATATACAGACAGCAGTATGACGGAACAAGACAGTGATGGTACAAAGTAAGACATCTATACAGTTTCATCCTCAGCCACTACAGGGGCAGGAAGAATCGAGAGTTTATGGAAAGCTGAGATTGGTATGTCATCAACACCTCTGTAGCGAGAGCGGCAAGGGGCCAAATGGTATCTTCATCTCCGAATTTGCGTTTTTTGAGAGTTGAGGGGTTTTTGGGGATACCAATGAAGTGTACCGGAGTTGCACTGACAAGCTGTGTGTCATCCCTGAAGGTACGTTGAGGTCAGACACAGAGCTCTAAACCATGACTCAACGTACTTGGACTCAGAGGGCGTATCAGATACCAACGTGGTGTCAGCATCATGGGTGGTACTAGCACAAGCGGAGGAGCTTGAAACAGATGATATGTTAGTTTGTATGCTCACAAGTGAGCACGGAAGCGGGAGCATACCTCTTGCAAGTCGCAACTGTCACTGTCTCGGCGTCACTGTCCTCATCCTTGACCCAGACTCCCTTTGAGGCATTTTTGAAATGTATCATTAGTTTCTGTAGGATCAACGTGTGTTAATCAATGACACAGATATTGTAATATATGCACTTACTACAGGTCCCGGCTTCTTGGGGGTGAACTCGACCATGTATATTGGCCAGTCTATGAGAATGTTCTCGATGTCCATGGCAATGCAATTGCCACGGACATCGAGCTTCTCACTGCAGTCAACAGCGAGAGGGTAGTGTAGTACTAGACATTAGAAATTAGAAATTAGAAATTAGAAATTAGGAAAATGTATAAGAAAACAGAGATAGACGCATCAGCGCTGGGAAGTTTAGCACCGTCGGAATTTGCTGGTGGAGTTTGAATTGCCAAATGCATGATTTCGCTCGTCTTGTTAGATACTACCACAAATCATATTCACCATCTGTCCTCAATCTTGGTGTCTTTCCTCAGTCTGTGTTGAGGCTTCATGCAGGGGTCAACAGGTACTTGGTACCGCGAGCACAATAACTCTGGTGAGTTTTTTATTTTATCTTTATTTGCACTTCACTTCCTGGTCTAACACGCCTCTAGGAGGTGACTTGGACCAGAGGCTGTCAGGCTGCAAGGACACGCCTCTAGGAGGCGACTCTGAGCACTTGAGCCTGACAGCAATTTATCACATCTATTCCTACTACCTACCATGTGTACTGACTTTGTTTCTTGTACTAGGCTATTTATCTTATTTCTGGCCTGACTTCTTGGCCGACTTCCACCTCATCGCAATAGCAGACGGTCACTCTCACCCGCCTCTCCACCCTCACCCGCCTCTCATTCTTGCAACCCGCCTCTCACTCTCACCTGCCTCTCACCCTCACCCACCTCTACACCCTCACCCACCTCTCACTCTCACCCGCCCTCTCACCCCTCCACTCACCTCTCACTCTCACCCGCCTCTCACTCTCACCCACCTCTCACCCTCACTGCCTCTCTCACCCTCACCCGCCTCTCACCCTCACCTGCTGGGACGCTGTTCTGTGCTGCCGTGAGGAGGGTCTGGGATGTCGATTGGTGAGTTTTTTTCAATTCGCGCTTCACTTCCTGGTCGCTCGCTCATTCCCATTCTCATGCGCCATTTCTTACCTGCCTTCGCATTCTCAACGCGCCCTTTCTCACTTGTTCTTTCTTACTTCCTGGTCCAATTAACCTTAGTAATCTGTTATGTATGTAATGTAATACATGCTCAATTTACTTGAGTCATATCTCACCTGTAGTGTGATTAGTACCATATTGGTATGAGCCCGTGCTTTACATCAGTGATCGCATGTACGTGCCGAACCCTGCTACTGTGACTGATTAACAATTCAGTTCCAGCAATATTTATAGTGACCATTCACAGGTGAGCGACAATCCCACTGCCCATGCCCTCAACTCACAGGTGCCCAGGATGTGGGCGCTCGTTTGATGACAGTCGATCCCTCTCTACACACAAACGATACTGTAAAAAGGTTGTTGGTGCTGCCTCTGATACACTCAAGAAACAGCGCCATAATAGCGAAGTCCAGGCAGCTGCAAAAGTTCAGCATCAAGAAGAGGAAGAAGAAGCTCGACGCAGGAGAGAGGAAATTTGAGAGAGTACGGCTGAAGCTGAGGATGATGTACCTGTTTGTATCGCACTCTTTGAGCCCCCTCTAAGTACTGAATCCATATCATATAGCTTCCTCAGCCTGCAAGCCCTTCACCTCCTCCCATCCGTCCCTCTGGGCGACCAGGCCGCCATATTCGTTTACCGAAGCACTTCCGTGATGAACAGCCTCCCCTTGTGGCTGTCATTCTCCCGCAGCCCCCTGATAATGAATCTCAGGTGGAACCAACTGATCCTATCTCCCTAGCAAATGCAGAGCAAGCATCTTCTGATACTGAGGATTCCATCATACACAACCAATCCCAACCGCTACGGCATCTATCGCACTTATCACGGCAATCTCCCCTACTCACAGTCCAGATGACCTTGTGTCCCTGGCATCTATATCTGACGCATCCACATTTGGTCGACGGCACGAGCTAAACCGGTGCTCGGCCATGGTGGTCTGGTTTTGGATCTTCCCTCCAGGCTGTAAAGGTCAATTACTTTGCACCATTTCTCAACGTCACAACCTTCCTCTTGATATGCTGGTTTTATGGCGGCTCTAATATGAAGTCATTGGCGGAACTGGATCGCCTCATCAATGAAGTGATCCTGGTGAAGGAGTTTCACTGCAGGCATTTACTAATTTTCCTCCAAAGAACATCCAAAAAACATTGATTTAGAAGATAGAAATTTCCCTGTATTTTACTTGTGAAAACATTGAAAAAAAAAAATTGATGTCTCAAAGATTTTCTGTACATAGAACATGAGTCAAAATTAGTCATTTTTTCTCAAGGAAAATGCTAAATTTTTCATTTATTTTCTTTCAAATAACAGCTTACAACAATGTTATTTTTTTTTTCTGTGTTTTTCAAATGTTCTGTGCATCAAGAGTCTCAATTGCTTTATCCTGTTCACTACATATTTGATCCAAGAACATTGAAAAAAAAGATAACAAAAAATACAAAATATTTTTTGAATGTTTTGTTGAGGAAAAGCAAAGAAACTCTCAAAAGTTCCTTTTCATATTTGGTAAGAGAAAATTTGTGAAACATCTTCCATGTTTTGTAAGAAAAAATAAATAATGTTTGCAGTATATTCCTCCTGGACAACACTTGTAAAAAAATTATTATGTTCAGAGAAAAAAAATGAAACATGATTGCAGGATGCTCCTTCTCAGAACATGAATAGATTATACATTTTATTCTGCACCATAAAATACAATATGTTCTGTGAGATATCATTAAGACATACAATCCACTCACTTGTTTTAAGTCTTGCAGCAGTGTGGTGATTGAAATGAGCTCCAACATTTTACTGGAGGTTGATGGTGTTGAGCATGGTCTAGGTGCACAAAGGATGGATTGCATCATTATCTAAGCTACAAAGGTGTGTGTATTGTGCATTTTGCTCCCCAGTGCTCAAATCTGATAATCTATCCTATATAATATTGTTGTTTTTCATGTTGAGCAGCTACTCCAGCACATCACCATGTCACTCCTTCAAATGCATGCATCTCACACCTCTCAATCCTTTGCACTGCCTGTCTTCTCACACCCTCTTGCACCTCTTTCACATTCATTTGCACCTTCTTTGCCCTCACCTTGTATGTTCTGCATCTAGCAAATTCTATTGATCCATGTATGTATCTACATGAATTATGAGTGTTTTTGGCCCATTTGATATATCTTGCAAACATTTGTGCTTGTTTGTGCTCATTTTCAGCTGTTCTCACTGTGAATCCCTGGTAAGTTTTATTCTGCATTGTAATTACTAACAAATAGCTACCTATTTTTTTTATTTTATAATTCCAATTTTTTGTCCTTTCAGAGTAAACTCTATGTAGGACAATGTGATCTAGTCTAAGGGCCCCCAGTGCCCTGTGCGCATCTCTGAAACCGCGAATGCCCTGGTGTAGGGCATACCCCACCAGTCCGCTGTTCCTGCCAGCCATTTTAGATGGCATTTCAATGAAGATGAGATGACTTTGGGTATGTGTGCATAAGTAGTAAATAGCTATCAAAATGGAAAGTGTAACGCATACTCGACCCTTGCGGGCTAGTACAGGAATCGGTCTGAATACGGTGATATGGGTTTTCTGAAGGACTGGAGGGTTGATGGTAGGTCCTGTCGGATTCACTGATTTATTCCAGGAAGAGGCACAGTGATTCCATGTAGGCTAGTTTGTGGAAGGAGGTTTGGAGGGAGGGAGGAGGATCAATGTTTTCGATGTTACAGTTATCTACAAGGGGGGAAAAACGACGGGTCATCTGTCTGCAGGCGTGCAAGGGAGCGGAACATCACCAAATGATGCTTTCAGTCTGCCAGAACCATTGATGAAATGGACTAGATAGCTAACTAGTTACTAACAGCCATATCTGTTGACATCAAACAACTATTTAGCTGTGAACATCTCTTACTCTCGCATGTCTGCTCACATCTTTCAGCCAAATCAACTCATGTACTGCTTTGCCTCAGCACCTGGAGCAGTCTCTTTGACTACTGACCCATGGGTGGACCCTCAACAAGTCTGGGTTGGGTGCAAAACCTGTACCCCTTGTTGGGGTGTGGGTGTGGGTGAGGCCTCTGACACCCTAGGGTATACCCATGTGGATCCCTATTTGCTACTGATTATGCATATTGGATCTAGATTGGTGTTTGCATTTGTGATATATGCATATTTTTTTTCAAGCATATGGAATGAAGGCATTCACTGGAGTGAAAACTTTTAAAACAAGAATCATGAATGAGTACACAAAACATCGTCATGCAAAGTAGAATTAATGTAGGAAGACATCAAGTTGGTGGTGCATACAGTTGGGTGATGAGGTATTGGGCCTGGGGTAGATTGGGAGGGCACACTATGCCAAATGTATGAGGCAGTTGGCTGCTCATTGTCTTGCAATGTTCAATAGAAGTTCTAATTCTGCTGCTGCCATATATAATGGACAGACCACCCTCATCATGCTCCTTCAAAACTACTACTTCTCTCATGGTCTGGTTTTTTTTTTTCTGGTCCAAACCCAAACCGAACCTAAAAATTTTCAGTAGAGGTTCTCTTCATCAGGCAAGTGTTGGATGTTACAAGAATGGTTGATGAGGAAGAGCAACTTGGAAGAGTAAATGAGAGGCATAACTTGAATTATTGCATTAGACTAGGGTATGGGTTGACCTGTGGGTACCAACATTTTCAGAGACCTACCCATACCCACCTAGGTCAGAGCATCATGGGTGCAGTGTAGAGACTCATGTCTCTACAGGTGCATAATGAGCATAATCTCACTTCCTCTCTCAATGCCTTCACTAGCCACAGTGAGCCGCACTTACAGCGCAGTGCAGGACAGCTGCCTTAGCACTATGGCCAAGCACAGGGCATGAGCACCAACAGTCACATGCGCTTACACGCCAGATCCCATCACATGTCCTTTGAATGTCCTGTCCATGTCCTTCCCAGTCCATTGGTGCATATTTTCTCTTATCAGTGTTATCCTGACAATACTTCCGTGTCATACGACATTCCTTGTGTCATGGACCCTTACTTATGTGCCCTTACATATGATACATACTCACTTGCTTGGCTCCACACCATGGAAAAGTGCTTAGCAATACTTACTTCCATTCCACAACCATTGCAGTCCATAGCAGCAGTTATCATCTGAATCCACTCGAGTTTGTCTCACTCACGCTTGAATGCACCAAAGCACTTTCAGCCGCTCTCATCTATGATCTTTGATTCCCTTATTGATTGCCACCCTTACTAAGAGTATCCACTCTCAAGCCTTAGGAAGCACGCTGGAACTTAGTAGCAGCCCGGCAGGCACCTCTGATTTACCTGCCATCTTATCAGCACCTCTTCTCTCAATGAGATCTCACAGAACATATTGTATTTTATGGTGCAGAATAAAATGTATAATCTATTCATGTTCTGAGAAGGAGCATCCTGCAATCATGTTTCATTTTTTTTCTCTGAACATAATAATTTTTTTACAAGTGTTGTCCAGGAGGAATATACTGCAAACATTATTTATTTTTTCTTACAAAACATGGAAGATGTTTCACAAATTTTCTCTTACCAAATATGAAAAGGAACTTTTGAGAGTTTCTTTGCTTTTCCTCAACAAAACATTCAAAAAATATTTTGTATGTTTTGTTATCTTTTTTTCAATGTTCGTGGATCAAACATGTAGTGAACGGGATAAAGTAATTGAGACTCTTGATGCACAGCACATTTGAAAAACACAGAAAAAAAAAATAACATTGTTGTAAGCTGTTATTTGAAAGAAAATAAATGAAAAATTTAGCATTTTCCTTGAGAAAAAATGACTAATTTTTGACTCATGTTCTATGTACAGAAAATCTTTGAGACATCAAATTTTTTTTTCAATGTTTTCACAAGTAAAATACAGGGAAATTTCTATCTTCTAAATCAATGTTTTTTGGATGTTCTTTGGAGGAAAATGAGTAAATGCCCGCAGTGTTTGATAGGGCTGACCTTCAGGGTTTCCATGCTGCCAAGGAGATTGAGCGCCTAGATATGTATCATGGTGATCCAGAAGACATTCGCTCATCAGTCTCTGCAAACGATGGTTGGCAGGAGACGAGTGTGAAGATCCGTATTCCCGCAGACGGAGTCGCACATAAGTCACTGGAGGATGCACCAGAATTTTCCATTCCTGGTCTATTCTACCGTCGTCCTATCGAAATTATCAAAAATGCGTTCCATGAAGCATCGGCCGAGCATTTTCATTTCACACCTTTTGAACAACACTATCTCCCCAGTCCTGACAGGCCTCCCGAACGTATCTATTCCAAAATTTACACTTCTCCCGCAATGCTTGAAGAACATGATTGTATACGCTCTCAACCACGCGAGGATGGGTGTACCCTGGAGACTGTAGTAGCGGCCATCATGCTTTGGTCTGACTCTACCCATCTTGCCAGCTTTGGGACCACATCTCTTTGGCTGATATATTTGTTTCTTGGAAATCAATCAAAGTATATATGAGGTAAAACATCTGCATTTGCTGCGCATCATATTGCATATATACCCAAGGTATGACCGAAAAACAGTAATTGTACATTCTCTAATTCATTCACTAGCTTTCCGACATAATACAAGACTTTTATTGTGATACTTTCGGTAAAGCTGCTACAGCACAGGTTCTTACGCACTGTCGTCACGAGCTCATGCAGGCCATCTGGCTACTTCTCATGGACAACGACTTTATGCATGCCTATGAATTTGGTATTGTAATTGAGTGTCTTGATGGGATTCGACAACGCATATTTCCTCGCTTCTTTACCTATTCTGCTGACTATCCCGAGAAGTACGTTCTAAGTATCTCTAATGGATTGTGACTGATCTTAAAATTTAGAACACTACTGGCTTGTATAAAGTTCCTTGCTCAGTGTCCATGCCCTCGCTGCTTAACCTTGAAGAGCAAGATTGGGGACTTAGGGAAGAAGGTTGATCGATGCAGGCGAGAGCGTTATATTCACGAAGACAGTCATTGGCTCTGGTCGACAATAACCATGGTTCAAGACTGGCTATACAGGAAGGGAGTAAATATAACTAGCAAGCATGTGAAGGATAACCTTGGTCCCAGGTCACTCATTCCAACACTTGTAAGTACTGTTTATCATCAGCTCACTACCAGCCTGACTCACTACACTCTAGAGCGCATTTTCAACTCAATTGAAACACTTCGGGGTCAATTTCTATGAACTTTTTGTCCCTGACCTCCTGCATGAGTTCAAACTTGGGGTATGGAAAGCAGTTTTCACTCACCTCATTCGCATTTTGTATGTGCATGGTGAGGAGGCAATCCAGAAACTGAATCGAAGGTAAGTGATTTTGCATGTGCGAGATTCTTCTCATGGTGTCCATGAAGATTTTGTCAAGTTCCAACCTTTGGTCGTGGAACAATACGTCGTTTCAGCAACAATGCTTCTGGTATGAAGCACCTTGCAGGGAGAGACTTTGAAGACTTATTGCAGGTATGTTTGTTATTTGGATTCCATACAACTATTTACATTATCTTCAGTGCGCTATACCTGTATTTGAGGGCCTCCTCCCATCACCCTACAATGAGCCTCTCCTTGACCTCTTATTTGAGCTTGCTATGTGGCATGGTCTGGCGAAGCTGCGGATGCACACTGACATGACTCTCAACTTCCTTGACTTGTCAACGACACGACGTGGTCAGTTTCTCAGGAACTTCATGAAGGCAACAGCAAAGGAGTATGTTATGAAGGATCTTCCAAGCAAAGAAGCTGCACGAGGTCATCGCAAAGCCAACAAGGCTGCAAAAGGTACTGGAAACTCGACTGACCAGGGACCTCGAAGGTCTGGTCAGCAGATGAGCAGTCCAAAAGTATGACACTTTAACTTTCAAACTTATAAGCTCCATGCCCTTGGTGATTATGTGGAAGCAATCCAAACGTTTGGAACGAGTAATAACTACTCAACACAGCCGGTATGTACTTGTTTCTTTATCTACACTTACTTACAGATTTGTTACAGGGAGAGTGTGAACACCGACGAGTCAAATGGTTCTATCCTTGTGTGAGCAAGGCGAAATTCACTGCTGGCATAGCCAAGCAACAACGTCGCGAGCGTATTCTGTTTAAGATGGCAGAAGGATCTCCTTATGAAAAGAAGGGAAAGGGTAAGCAAGACGCAGGCAAGCAGAAGAGAGTACTTCAGTTGTCCTCTCCTGATGCACCTGCACTGCGCTTTGAGGACTCACAACCATTGCCCTACAGTGATCCACAAAGCCACTATCACATCTCCACTAGCACTCGGTATCACATCAATATATACAAGTGGCTAGCACAACACAAGAGTGATCCTGCATTGAACGTAAGTTGTCATATCTATGTGGAATTGAGGTCTACTAATAATGCACACAAGAACTTTCTACCTCGACTGAAAGAGCATCTACTCTCCCGCCTGCGCGGGCTAGAATATGATGGAGATGAGAGAGAATTCACATCTGCTGAGCGCAGGGCAGATGAGGATGAGATAGAAGAATATGGGTATGATAGCATCGAGGAGCTTGAAGAAAGTGACGAGAACGAAGATGAAGATGGGGGGGATGATGGAGGTGCCACCAGTGAGGTAGATGATGCTGTCCTGGGGTCAAGGATGAGGCAGATGATTACAGCGAGCTTTGATATTCAACCTTATAAAGTGTATCTCAGGCTGGCAGCATCATGCAAACAGCTTAAATTATTTTACACTAAATGAATGTACATACAAGATGCTTGCCAGGCTGGTAGAGTGATACAAACACCTCGAATTATTTCACCCCGAATCATTGCGCATACAATGTCCATAGCAGGTTGGCATTGGAATAGAATAGGTAAATTAGCATATTTGGCCATTAATGGTTTTGTCGCTTTTGTTGATGGTATTCATTGTACCAATACCATATTCTTCGACTTCTACTTAGCATGCTTTGGCATGAGTTCAGCACTGTTCAGCATACCTTTGCGACACTTATCCACACAGCATCACACTTTGTCACATGCACGTGATGTTCGTTGAATTCACAAGACCGCTATCTTAGGAATTTCTGACTGCAACACTTTATCGCCCAAAGCAAATGTACGTATCATTCACTGTTGCCAGTATGCTTATCTGTGCATGTACCTTTACCAGGCTGTGTCCCAACTGCAGTGGGGAGTTCTCTTCCATCAAAGCAGTTGTTCTACATCACAATTCACAGTCTACCTGTTGGCTGCACGAAGCACATCCACATCCACAACAATCGCCCGTTCCTCCTGGGTTGCGAGGTTCACATCCATCGACATTGGACACTACTGGCCATTTTCATCCTCGCTCTGGATATGTTTTTGGTCTTGGCAAAAACCTATTTGACAGGTTGCAGGAAGATCAGTATAATTATTGGAAGGAGGTAAACACTTACTATCCTTTTCATGATGAAGGGGAGTGGGAACTAGCTATGTTCTTGGTTGAAAACCTGAACCAGACGCAGATTGACAAGTTCTTGAAGCTGAAATGGGTAGGAGACTCTAAGTAGTACTATTCCGCAAGTCTGACTCTTCTTTCATAGTTTAACACTCGCCCAAAACCATCCTTCACCTCAAAAGATCAACTTCTTGACTGGATGGATGCCCCACCCCGCCCTGCAGAATGGAATGTTTCAAATCTAGAGTTTACGGGCTACAAGACAATTTGTCCCATCCAACTCATTTGGTGCAATGCTTTAGAGGTCGTCAAACAACTTTTCAGCGACCCAGTTTTTGCCAATCACATTACCTTTCAGCCACACATACTCAATGTCAGGAATCAGCGCAAGTATGGAGATTATATGAGCGGCAATTTCGCATGGAAAATTCAGGTCAGTTTTCCCTGCTTAGTCTAAGACTCAAAGATTGATTTCATATAGGACTGTCTCCCATTAGGCGCTACGCAAGTCCCAATCATCTTAGGATCTGATAGAACTCCCGTGATGAGAACCACCGGGGGGCTTGAGATGCACCCCATCTTCATCACTATCGGTAATCTTGATTCAGAGGTTCGCTCTAAGGCCACACTCTGAGCTTGGCGCTGTATCACTTACATGCCCATCGCTAAGTTTTGTGTGCATCCTGATTATCAAACAATTCTTCAGGCGTGGTTGTGGCATAAGTGTGTTGATCTTGTCTGCGCCAACCTCAAACTGGCAGCCAAGACAGGTTGCTTTATGCCTGATCCTTCCAGATTCATTCATTATGTCTTTACGCCACTTGTCGCTCACGTATGCGACCTTCCAGAGGCTTCCATGATAGCTGTGGTGTGACAATATAGTTTTCCCTGGGCTGATATTTCCCCTTTTTACTTACCGTCACTTATCCACTTTCCTTAGTTTATGTTCGCATTTTTACTGCTTACATAATCAGGTCTCCCTTTCACCAGTGTCAGTACCAGTCTGAATCACAGTCTTTTGCTTGATGATATTTCTACTCTCTGAGCTCTGAGTCTAGTACAGAAATCCTTTAGGGTCGAATAGCAGCTAGGCATAGCAATTTGACCCAACATTTGAAGAGTACTTTACAGAGTTTTCTTCTTGTTGTGTTTCCCACAGCGGTCAGCAAAAATGCATCTCCTATGACGATAGCATTACAAGAAAATTTTGGTGATGGAGTTCTCTACCCTCCTCATACTGGTCAACATACACTGCAACTTATCTGTGAGATCTCCAAAACGACTGATGTTTGGGATCTTGACAAATTCCAGAAGGCAGCCAAAGCGGTCAATCTATCTGGAGTTCACATGCCATATTGGCATGATTGGATATATGCGTGCCCATCTGTCTTTCTCGCTGGTGAGATATGGCATACCTGCCTCAAATTTTTGCCGACCATTCACTCAACTGGACCAAGGAGGTAGTAGGAAAACCTGAGCTCGATGCTCGCTTCATCGCTCAGCACAAGCAGGTGGGGACGCGCCACTTCACCAAAGGCATCACACATGTCAACCAAATGACAGGCCGTGAGCATCGGGATATCCAGTGCACCATTGTTGCTTCAATTGCAGGTGCTGCTCCGCCTAGATTTATTTGCGCACTCCATGCCCTCATTGAGTTCATTCATCTTGCCCAAAATCCAGTTCATTCTGCAGACACCCTGCTTCGATGGTGCAGGCTCTTTCAGACTTTCATACATTCAAAGATGCTATCATCAAGGCCCAGGCAAGGAGGGGAAAAAAGGGTTCTAAGGAAGACTTTTTCATTTCCAAACTCGAACTGCTACAAAGTTTTAGAGGCACAGTCAAGAGACTGGGCACCTTTATGCAGTTTTCGGTGGATATGACGGAGTGTTTGCTCATCACTCACTGCAAAGATCTCTTTGTACGAACAAATCAGTGGGCCAATGACTTTGTGAGCAGTCTGTATGGATTCTCAATCAGCAGGAGTCGATCAAACTGTTTAACCTGTACGCATTGTTACATTCCTGTGGTGCATCACTTATCAATGTGATATCCACTGAAGATGAGGCTGTGACAACTATCAATCTGGTGCTCTCCTGGATTTCTCATATTCTCCCTGATGAAACACACTCTGTTCATGGTCCTCGACCAGTTCGCAACCATTTACTCAAGGGCATCCTTTCTGGAGATGCCCTCACTGCCTTCCATCTGATGCTGACATCGGATTTTAAATCTTTGTCACCAACCGATATTCATAGTGTATATTTGCTCATTGACTTTGATCATGTGCTCTCTCAGTTTATAGGACATTGTTCTTTCTCCACTGGTGAGCATACCCACTGGGACCACACATACAGGCGCTTTAGCGCGTGGAAAAAAATTCGACTGCAACTTTGTTCTGCCTTCCAGCCATGGCTGATCATGCCAAGCAGAGTGGTACAGGCATATCCACCTGGTGAAAGTTTCCCCCTCGGAAACTGTGATAATGTCCTCGTCGACATCACAGGCGATGATGGCCAAATCAGTATGTCTATTCTTGTGTTCATGTTCCAAGACTAACAAGATTAAACAGCAACTTGTGTTGCACAAGTTCAACTTATTTTTCTGCTGAATCTTCCACATGCTTCTAACCTGGTCTTGCCATCATATCTATCCTGTCCACTCCTCTACATTCAGTATTACCACTTTGTTGCCAGTCCTAACGACCGCCCTGAACGTGCGATGTGGACAGTTGAGCATTCATATGTGGAAGACCAACATGGTAAACACAGATGTAGTGGTGTGGTCCCATTGACGAGTGCAACGCACACTGTTGAGTTAATCCCAGAATATGGTGAAAAGATAGATGAAAAGATTTCTTCGGCTGTTTGTTTGGAGAGCTATGATCGTTTTTTTCTGAACAATTTTGCAGATAAGGAGAGTTATCACACGTTGAGTACAGAGTTCGCATAGTATCAGTATCTCACAATAGCAACATAGTTTTGAATCCATGTATTAATCGCTATCAAGATTTCACTACTTATGAGTGGCCCTAGCCTTGGGTGTGGGAATGCATACCTTAGACTAATGGTTGAATATTGAGATATTCATTGTAACTACCGAAAAATCAGTTCACCCAATCATGTTGCTCCATTAGCAGAGCCATCAGCTCACCATAAGCATCAAAACTTCTTTTTGACAAGCGAAAATTATGGGTCTTTTGCTGATGCAGGACGTGCAAGGTCACAAAAGGTGTACCAGGGCTGACACAGACACTAGTGTAATGGTGGTGCTGTCCTACAGCCCCCGACCGATAACTGTTTCACTTTACTTACTACACTCATTTACCAGTCATTGTGAGTCACTCGATGTCGCCATCAGTGAACTCATGAGGAAAGTAGAAGGCCATATATCACGATATATAGTACATAACCACAAGAACCAGCATAATTCTGCTATCGACAATCACATTGTTATGTTTGGCCATACTAGAGAGGAAAGAAGGTTCCCTGATTTTCCAACAAAATTTTATGATTGAGAAAAGGTCCTGATTTCACTCAAACTCACAGTTAAAGTGAAGGTGTGGCAAAAGTCGACAGTTGAGCTAGATTAATCAATAATGCCATAACAAAAGGGAGGTTCACAACTCTGAAGCATCGGGTAATTGACCCGAAAATATAAAGGTTTACAAAGCTCTGTCTACCCCAAAATTTATATAATATCTATCAGAATGATACTACCCGGAGTAAATTGGACAGAACTACCAAAAGTGCAAGCATGACAGATTGCCTGCAACTACCTACCATCTTATCACCAGCACCAAATAATTCTCGATCTTAACACTCATTTTATGAACAAAATCAAAAAATTTAGATTGGAATACATATGTAGTTACTGGACAAAAAAAGAAACAGGAAAAGATAGTGGAGAGGGAATAGCACAAGGGCTACAAGGAAGGGCCAGGATGGGACCATGAGGAAGGGCCAAGGAGGAACCACGAGGATGGACCAGGGAGGGTCCAAGAGGAAGGGCTGGGGAGGAACCACGAAGAAAGGCTGGGGAGGAACCACAAGGAAAGGCCGGGGAGGAACCACGAGGAAAGGCCAGGGAGGGACCACCACAAGGGGCCAGGGAGGAAAGAGCACAATTTGGTGTGCACTGGATGAGATGGCAACAGCAGACGCTGAGCTTGAGAGGGTGGTGGTAGTGGCAGTGAAACAAAGTCAAAAGGAACTTGTGTGAAATTTTTCAAATCTTACCTAAGCATCCTGTAAGCTCGAGCATTGTACAGGTGCCGAGGTGTAGCCTGTGGAGTTTCCCGGCACCATGAGTGTTAGCGTAATCTTCCTTCATCCAAGTTTGTTTTTCGACATACCTACGACATCGACCTAAGCACCCTTTAATCTCTCGATGGTTATCCTTATCATTCCTTGCTCCCACCCACCACTCCCTCTTAATTAGCCTTTGAACCGTTACTGCTTTGTATTCCAAAATATTTGTTATTGTAATTGTTAGAATGTATAAAGACACTTATATATCTTGATTGCGCCGCACAAGAGTTAGAGCATGACCAAATTCATAAGCAGGTTTCCCGGCGGCTCCACCTTGTACTCTTGTTGCTCAATGAATGGTACCTAATTACACTATCATACCTCGCTGATTGTGATGGTGCAAAGTCATAACCTTGTCAGGAACTCTCATAAGAATCTACATTAGGTTACAAGTGCTAATGGTGCTTTCCACAATAAAGTCTTATATCACTTGGTAGTTCAAAGCATAAATGAAGGAATATGGTATGATTCAACAAGTGTGACTTACTGATGCTATTGCACATTGATCACTGCAATGGTGCAATGCCACGATCTTGTCGCGAACTCCTCATGGTAAAATGGATTTTCAAACATCCATGGCTATGTACTGATCACTCATATTTCTCGCTGTATACATAGGTATATTTAGTAGGAGCAGAATTATATCATCCTATATTTCTTATGGCTACCATATCACGGACTCATCAATTCACTGATGGCCATCAGCTGAGCTGTTTGCAACCCGTTCCTTACCCTCATTCCTTAGTTCCTGTGATCACCTGACACTCTTTGTTTCACCTTAAAAGCCTTAGTTAGCTGTAGAGTTAGGGCAGTGTTGTTTGAACCACGAGAATTGAGACTTTGATCCTGTATTTTGTTTGAACGCACTCTTCTCTATTATGCTGTTGCCTTCGAGCCTTATCTGCTAAATAGTCAACATCACATCTTTTTTGACATCCTAAAGTCTACAAAGCTTTACTCTACCCTTTAAACTCTCTCCCACTGTCGACTCTGGCACCAACCCAGTTAGGCCCACTGAAACATACCAACTGGACATCTACCATCATGCCATCTTGTTACCCCCTGCGCTCTGCACCTATTGCCAGCATTGAAAATGCAACTGATACCTGAAGTGAGTCATCACTTACATCAGTACCTACCAAATGTAATAGCTCAATGGTGGAGAAGTCTAACGACTCACATGTCGACGGTTCTGTCCTGAGACCTGTATGCTCATTTAGTCACATGGTAAGGACGAGAGGAGACATTCCTCAGCCTGGCACTGAGGTTGTGTCTACTGGTGTCTTGAGCATTGAAGATACCCCTAGTAGCTATAAGACTTTGGTAGCCCCGAACTCTGCATCATCTACAAATAAAACATTAGACAATCCTTTCGTCAGCTCGAGTGAGTCTGATGAGTCTGAGGTAGATGCACCTTGGACAATGGTTGAGCGAGACCACAGGAAATCTAAACAGGCAGTAAGATAGTGCCAGTAAAGAGTCAGCCCAAAGCTGACCTAGTAAGAGAAGCAGAGAAACTACTTACTGCAGAGGAGAGGCAATGAATCCTTGAAAGGAAACACACTGAAATGAATGCAGACTCCTGAGAGCAGACAATGTTGTCTCACAAGGAAGGACCTTCCAACCCCAAATGGAAGGGAGTTGACCCACACAATTGGGAAATGCTGACCTGGATGAGTCTGAAGTAGATCTTGACACCCAGAGAGAAGCCCTTGAGATCTGGGCTCAGACCCATGAATGCTTGAAGGAAGCCTCAGAGCAGGAGAACAGGGAGGATCTGGCGGATCCTATAATGGCAGCCATAAAGGCCACTGAGAAGCGAATGACAAGGCTGTTTGAAAATGAGATTCAGCAGCTGAAGTAGGAGCTCGATAAAGGAATGACCCACCAGTTAAGAAGGTTAAGATCAGACCTCCCAAGAAGGATAAAGCATCTAAAGCGGGGAAGGAGCCAAAAGGCTCTAACCCTGTCAAGGAGATGCTAGAGAAGACGGGAAGCAAACCCTTTAAATGAGGGGAAAGATCTACCTCACCAGCAATGGATGCTGTTGCCCAGATAGCCCCCAAAGCTATCTGGGATGCGCTGTCATGCAGATCAAACCTAATAAAAAGAATGTTAAGAAATGGAAGGGATGAGACACTGAAGACTCACCGAGTTTGACAGGCTCTTTGTCATCGAGTTCTTTAGAGTCTGAATCATCCAAGAGCTCAAGCTTGTCATCCAGTGAGGCCAGTTAGAGTCTTGAATCGAGCGAGTCCAGTGACTTATCCAAGACTTCTGAGTCTGATTCGACTGCTAGGAAGTGGAAGAAATGTTCTAAGAAGCATAAGAGCAGTAAGAAGGGGAAATATTCTAGAAAGAAAGTACCTTAATACGAATCCCTCCCACCAAGGATGACGGTGTGGAGGATTCTAGTGCATTCCGTCGGTTTATGACCGAAGGAACAGCGTACCTAGAGGATAGGAACATTTCACGATCCCGTCAAGTATTCATGCTGTCTCAATTCCTAAAGGGAAAGGCACATGAATTCTACCAGAGACAAGTGTCAGACAACCTGGGCAACTGGAGATTGGATGAGTTCTTTACCAAGCTGTTCAACTATTGCTTCCCCCTGGATTATAGCACTAAACAACGCAAGAAGTTGTACAGGTGCTACCAGGGGGACAAACAGGTATGAGACGACCTGATGCACCTTACCCTGGTGACAACCTGTCTGGCAATGAGGTGTTCTTGGCTCAATGATTTGTAGTGTACCGAGTATCAGACACTCACCATGTTATAATGGATGGGGCTTGGCGATTAGAGGAGGACTCATTGGTGCAATCTGACCTCTGTCAGGAAAAACTGTTCTGCTATAGAGAGCTTTATAGATAGGGGGGTCCAAAAGGTCCCAATCATAACAGCTTTTGTGGCTATATAGCAACCCTCCATTTCATTCCCATCTTTCATGACTCTAATAGCTATAACAGCTATTATTGAACTCATTTTTCCAAAGAAGCCTTGTGGATCATCAAATTTGTTTCATATGATATCACTACCCTAATACAGTGTTTGGTATGCATACTTGATGGCCCAGTTATTTAACAAGAAACAATCACAACTATCTAGTACATTTTCTGATCTCCATTCGTCTGGAACGACTCCAGCACCAACACAGGAAATAAGCTGACATGTCTGATGTATGCTGCTGATAGGAATGATATCTGCTGGGGCCATGTTACCATTCCTGAGAGGCATCTTCTTCACCTGATACATAAGGTGATCTTTCTCTGGTGCAGGTTTCAGTGGAGTATACCATTGGATGTAGGCAAGGGGTTCTGTTGGCCAGTACTCTGGGAAGGCAAAAGCACCATAGACCTATTGGGGTAGCTTGAACAATAAATATAGCCTACCGATTCTTGTACCTGGATTCTATAATAAGGTTTTAACAAGAAAAATAAATAAAATCAACTCACCTTGAAGGCCTGTGCTTTCGCACTCATCAGTCCCCATCACCACAACAGTATCAAAATGTTCCTGACCATGGGGACCTCTAGTCTTTGGGCATGCTCTTACCCAGTCATTTGGTCTACTGCCATCCACCGCATCCTCCCCCTGTTCCTCCAAAACAAATTTGAAACCATGGTATATGTCAAGCTTTTCAAATGGAAGCTGCATCATCTCCAATTTATTATGTCCCAAACCTTCACCTATATCCCTTCTCTGCAATTGATTAAGATAATTTTTGAGGTCCTTATCAGTCCTGGGCAGTGATGGGACTCTATGATATTTGAAGCAATTTACCATAATGATGGGGCCTTTTTGTTAGGGATATATGAGGTGGGGGATTAGTTTCACCTGAGTTAGGTGTTTTGCCTAGACTATCCAAGTATAGCTGGAAAGATGACACCTTCTCATACCTATCCAGCCAGGAAGCCATTTGTGGGCGCTCATCCCTTGTATTGGTAGCCCTCCAGGTATCCTTGGTAAAATCAATATGGAGGCACTCAAAAGCCTCAGTATTGTAATTGTCCATTGCACCAAACATGCATATAGAGTTGATATAGTGGGTGAGGCTGTGTATTTTGGGAATATTGAAGCGGTCACGTATGCCCAGCTCAATAAGCACTGCCTTGTGTTTGTGAAACGTGTCCAAAGCATCTTGAAGATAGCCTACTAGGGGTGTGATTGTCATGGGTGGGGTACTGGGCTAAATAGATGAAGTCTAGTAAGGAGTGATAGGCAAGTATGACCCTTCTAGGAACCTTTCCTACTAAGCATCCCAGTAAGATGTGTGCCATCTCTTTTCTCTCTCTACCAGAGATCTGGGAGAGCTCGCTCCATCCATTCTGGAAATGACAAACCCCAAAAAGCAGGGTGGGAGCACTTTCATCCTAGAATCTAACTCTAAGGGGTGCAGGAAGTAATCACACCAGGCAACCATGTATTTGAATATTCCCTGATAGAGCTGGTGAAGGACATCAGGGGTCATGGAGAGATGAATGTTGGAATAGGGAAATCCTTCCCAGAATATCTTAAGCAGGTTGCTTGCACTCCTGCTGGCACCCAAGCAGCCACTCTAGATATAGAGGCAGCTTATCACACAATCCCCATGTGGCCTAAGCACAAATGTTTCCTTGTCGTCGAGGTCAATGGCAATCTTTTCATCGACCACATTTTCCCATTTAATCTCTCCACGGCCAGAGAAATCCAAGGGCATGTAGCTGATGCCACAGTGGATATCCTTCAATGCATGGACTTTGGTCCTATAAAGAAATGGGTAGATGATCACACCCCTTTTTCGCTATGCTTACAGCGGAGGCACCATCCTTCCTGACGGATCCTTGGCTCCATTTCTCTACCATCACAGACTCACTGACATATATGCCAGATCCAAGCCTCTCGGAGTCCCATGGCACCCTCACAAGTGGCGTGATTTTGTGTCACTATTCATCTACTTAGGTTTACTTTGGGACCTCGTCCTGCACACAGTGACCTTACCCAATGAGAAATGCACAAAGTATTTATGCAAACTCGCAGACATCCTGTCATGTCTCGCTTCAGGGGGGGTGTATCTCATTGAAGGAAGCTATGAGTATCAATGGCACATTGTCTCATATCACATTCGTCATCCTGAGAGGCCATTCATACTTATGGAACCTTAGCACTTTTATTTCATCATTTCCATCTTGCTTCAGTTCACGTTATCCCCCTCCTTCAGTTGTCTCTGACCTAAAATGGTGGTTTAATGCTCTTTCTTCAGCACTGGTACCTCACAGCTTAGTCCCGAGAAGCTCTCCACAAGACCTCGACCTTTGGGTCAACACATTGACAGACTGGGGTATCGGTGTGACTCTGGAAGGAAGATGGAATGCATGGACCCTGCAAAGCAATTGGAAAGGCCAAGGGAGAGACATTGGTTGGTTGGAAGCAGTCGCAATAGAACTTGCTATTCTAACTCTCTTTGACCTAGGATGGAAGGATGCATGCGTCCTGATTCACTCTGATAACGAAGGAGTTATCGGGGCTTTCCAACGCGGCCACAGCCACAACTTCTAAGTCAACCTCTGCATTTGATGTTCTGAAGCTATTGCAATGTGCTCAAACGTCACCCACATCCTCACTTATGTTGAATCCGCCCAGAATAAGGCTGATGGGTTGCAAAATCGCACCATCTTCTTTCAGACCACATGTTCTTGCAAGAGATCATTTATGCCATTGGACGGCACCAATCTCGAATACTTTTCACTCAGAACTCGTCAGAGATTTCACTCTCGGCGATATCATGCAGCTTTTCAACATCTTGTTAGTTTCTGTCGAACCAATAACACGAGAAAAACTATGGTGCTGGTTTACTTCGCTTTCATCAGTTCTGCAACTCTCAGAGTATCCCAGAGTCATGCCGCATGCCAGCATCAGACAATCTTCTTGCTCTCTTCATGCTTCTTGGGCTGGCCAATTGCAACAACAACGGTTGAGAATTGGCTCTCTGGCCTGCACTTGTGGCACAATATGCATAGTGCACCATGGTATGGTCATGCCTTACTACACATGTCCACAGCTGGGGGTGAAGAAACTAGTCCCAGAGGTCGTCAAAATGCCCTCATAGACCACCAGTCACACTCGAACACATGCACGTGCTTTACCATCATCTTGATCTATCAAACGCATTTGATGCCTCCATCTTCGCAGTCGCTTCTGTCGCCTTTTGGTCTTGTTGTAGGTTAGTTATTCATACATCTTCACCTTGTGTTACTCACACCAATTTGTAGACTCGGAGAACTAATCATGAACTCCATTAATTCCTTTGACCCCTCCCGCCATGTTGCCCGTTCCGCCAATATAACCCACAGTCTCCCGCCAACAGCATATCTTGGTCAGCATTCCCCATTCCCTGGTCAAAAACGCCACTCAGCACCGGTGCCAAAATCATCTTGTCTCGA
>NW_024540575.1:0-33761 GCF_016647625.1 Suillus subalutaceus | reverse complement strand
ATCGATAGTGAACGCCCATAGAGGCGAGAAACCACGCGAAATTGATCAGAGGGATGCAGGATGCTACCAGCATGGCCAATGGACAGGAAGATGGCCACTATCATCGACAGCGAACGCCCATAGAGGCGAGAAACCACCAACCATAGTCCAAGGGTTGCATGGATAGTAGAAGTGGGACGAGGAAGAGGAAGGTGGCCACCATCATCGATAGTGAACGCCCATAGAGGCGAGAAACCACGCGAAATTGATCAGATGGATGCAGGATGCTACCAGCATGGCCAATGGACAGGAAGATGGCCACTATCATCGACAGTGAATGCCCATAGAGGCGAGAAACCACCAACCATAGTCCAAGGGTTGCATGGATAGTAGAAGTTGGACGAGGAAGAGGAGGGTGGCCACCATCATCGATAGTGAACGCCCATAGAGGCGAGAAACCACGCGAAATTGATCAGAGGGATGCAGGCTGCTACCAGCATGGCCAATGGACAGGAAGATGGCCACTATCATCGACAGTGAACGCCCATAGAGGCGAGAAACCACCAACCACAGTCCAAGGGTTGCATGCATGATAAGAGTAGAACAAGGAATAGAAAGGTGGCCACCATCATCGACAGTGAACGCCCATAGAGGCGAGAAACCACCTGTGAAGGTAATGGTAAGAAAGAAAGAGGGAAAATTTGCTAAAGCGCCACATATCAACTTCACATCACATGACATTCTCACGCCACAGCCATCATAACAATGGCGGTCCAACCTTACAAAGATCTCTGGCCCAGAGTTGCAAAATGGTCCAACTAGTTTTTCATAACACAACAACTACTCAACATAAAAATTAGGAGCACATAGTCCGTAGTACAGACTGTAATGCTATGTAAAAAAATACAAACAGTCTGTTGAGCCTATGGAAAACAGTATTTGAGTACACAGTTGCCACACTTCCATTTTGACTCCAACCCGAATGAAACAGGGGCATTTTATGAATGCTAAGGTAGGGACTCTTACAAAACCGACCAATCATGAGTTGATGTGACTGAACACATAAGCACTAGAATGGCCAGTCCTGAAGCTGTGTTACCCGCCCGCGTAACAATGGGATTATAAGATTAGATGTAAATAGTACTTTGTGTGCGAGGAGTGCGTGCGAAGTGTATGTAGCAAATGTATGAGCATGTGGTATGTGATCAATCGATTAGGGTACTTATACGATTTGCTTCTCGCCGAGTTCCTTCAGTATGCTGTCAGGCAGCATGTGGCGACCGCGGGTAACTTTTATTTGCCCAAGCTGCTTGCTTTCCAGTCGAACCTTTCTGATATTCATCACGGAACCATGAGGCCTGGTTGGAAATTTTTTGGCTGGTGTGTGAGTTTGATTCAAGCGAGTCCAAACAACACTCACCGACGCATGCACTCAATAGGAACAGAGTTGAGGGCCTTACAAATATCGCCTTCCATTTGCTCGTCCCGCTTTGTGGGTGGATATAACCGGTACAGTCTTTTTGCATATCCCCAACACTGTTCAATGAAGTTGAGCTCATAGTGGAATTTTGGGAGGATCATATGCTGGAACTCCCATGGATGGCAGTGCTCCTCAAGGATACTCAAGACCTTAACGAATCTGGCTCATTGAAAATGGTTCTTTGACAGCAACACTGAGTAGCCCCATCTGGACATATGAACTTTGGACACTGGGCTTTCAGCTTCGAGATGTTATACCCCTCTCCCGTAAGATTTCTGCCATGCCCTTGAATTTTCCTGGCATGCTTATACATGACCAGCAGTACTCTACATCATTTATAAGGGCTTGCCGACTCGGTATGATGACTAGCAGGCATATGAGCTAGTTCAGTCCACTCGCCAGCCCAGTGGTTGCACGCTCATGCTCCACTTCCAACTAGTAGCCCCGGTGTGAAAGAGAAATAGGTACTAGGCGGTTAGCAACTAGCACTACTTATCAAAAGATGCATGAGTATAGTAATCGAACCAAGAGGACTACTATTGAAGCAACTCCCTACTAAAAGCAAGGGGAGCGATAGTGATGCTAACTAGAAGTCATGTAGATGGGCATGTTTGATAGTGGAGCAACACAAATAACTGCCTCCCTGCCTTCCCTGACTGTTTCGTCACTAATTTCTAAATTTGAACATGATATTGTCGGACTACAATGACTACTCTACGTCATTGGTAAGGGGTTGCTGACTTGGTATGATGACTAGCAGGCATATGAGTATAGTCATAGTTAACATCCGGGACGTAACCCCCACGAGTCAGAGATAACAGTGGTACCAGATCAATGGTAAGGGCGCAGGGAAGCGGAGTCATTGATGGCGATGAACCAATGAGATGCTCAAGATAACGATCAGCGCCAGGTGTGCAGATGGTATCCACCTCTTGAAGTTGAAGCTTTCATTTTGACGCACCAAAAAGCAACCACATCATCCTCATGTGTAGACCAGAAGCCCCACATGTCAAGGTGGAACATATCTTTCACATTCTTGGGTGAACCCAATGACCTCACGTCTTGTCATGAGGAGACAAAGAGGCAAGGAGCACTGGACTCAGGATATGATGCGGACGCTTGGGCATGGACCTGGCCTCACCCAAGGGACACACAAACAAATGCAATTGACAATCACCGCCAAAGACACGAATATTGCAGTATGTCTATATGCACAGCGCCCCAAAAACTGCTAATTAACATATGTTTGGTCAGCACAAATGTTCCACTCAATTAAGAATTTCGCCAGGATTGGAGCGAGCTTGACCTTCATCCTCAGATTACTCTGTAATGCCTTTCCAGTCCAGTGCTTCCTGCCTCATGTGTTTCTCACAGCGATTACTGAGGTCATTGAGCCATATAAATAAAGCAGGGACTAAAATTTGATCTGTCAGAGTCATGCTGTAAAGTTGCCCACCTATGTTCGAGTCGACCGCTTTTGCTTATGTAAGCAGTGTCACACCCAATGATTGATTTTTTGAGCTTTCATATGACTTGCCTGGCTTCAAATTGAACTTGTTTCTGGGGTTATGGAGCCATATTAATCCGATGGAAACACTGTTTTGGTCTGAAAAAATCATATTCTAGAGTGATGCTACCCCCTCCTTCTCCTTTGCCTTGACTTCTGAACCACTCAGATGTACATCTAGATGGGCCAGGTGGCTTGGACTTGCGCTCATCTGACGACAGTTTTCCTTTGCCTCGACCTCTTACTCGCTCAGAGCCACGTCTCACTGCGTTGTGAATGCTCAGCGAGGAAGCTACAAGCAAATGTACCAGGTGACTTATGCTCATTTAGCGATGATTCACTCAGATGCGTTGTAGAGACTCCATTGCGAGTAGCCTCACAAAGGCCGTATTTCCACTTCGTCTCCACTAACGCGCGCTATATACGACAAGGCGACTTAAACGCGCTAAACGCGCGACGCTTCCGCCTAATCCGCGCATCCGCGCATCTGGCGCCTATAGCGCGCCTCTATAGCGCCTTTCGCGTTACTACGGCGCCTTTGCGCGCGCTTTCGCGCTTTACCTTCGTGTTCGCTTTTCCAAGTCGCCTGTCCTCCGCACGTCCTGTCCTGTCCCTCTATGATCCGCTGGTGCGTCTCCCTTTATCTTGTCAACTGACTTTAGCTATATACCTCGTCTGTTTACACATATTTCCTTATTCTACAACACAACAACTCTTTTTCGCTTCGCTTCCGCTTCGGCTCAGCGCCTGGGAACATTTACCTTAGACATGGGGACTCTGATAGATTTTTCACTTACTTACTTACTCACTACATCCCATCATCCTGCATCAGTGTATACTGTGAATCAATTTCTATTCATTTGCAACACAACCACTGCGCGACTCTCTATTCTTTTGCAACAAGCTCTCTTGAGAAAATCTGGAGAGACCTTCGCGCTACTTCCGCCTCTTCACTAACGCCTATAGCGCGCTTGTTCCGCCTCGCGGTTCTGCCTACGTCGCGCTTGTTCCGCCTCGCGGTTCCGCCTACGTCGCGCTTTCGCCTTTCGTCGCGTTAACGCGCGTTTCGCGTTTACAAGGCGTCTCGCACCCGCGCTTTGCGCAGATTCCCTTGCTGACTCGTTCAGCGCATCCCCTCGCATTTACTCGAGGAAAAGACTCAGTAAAGGTCCTCTTGGGCCGACTTCTACTCGCGTTCGAGGACTACTGCAGGCGACTTATCTTATATTTTTCAGTATAGACCCACTCACGATTCCTCATCTTCAGCGTGTCAGCGAGGAGCCATGAGTGAGTGAATGTATGATGTGACTTGCACTGATTCAATGCCTCGCGCAATCTCTGAGCTGAACCGGCATCAACTCTAGGAGGGCATCTCATATTTGATGTACTTGCAGGGTGGTCTGACTTGGAGACGAGGAGTCGCCATCCCAGGCCTGGGCCTCTGGTGCCTCGATTACATACTCTATATGCAGTGGATTCTCAGGGGAAAATGTCACTGTGTGAGCCGGAGGACCATGACCTGGGCATCACCTGGTGTATTGAGCGCTATCGTCTATGCTACTGGCAGCATGGTCAACAACAGTCACTTCCAGGAATAATAGGTGAAACCAAAAGACTGGTTGATCTGCCAAGTTCTTGAGAATATTTCATGACGCCAATACTTTGTCTAGGGTGATGTGTTCTGAGGCATTGTCATAATTCTTTGATAGTCTTGCCTTCCTTGGCATGGCACTTCATACACAACACTGGTTCTACCTCAAACACATTCATATCCAAAATTTATAATTCACATTAGCGATAATAGTGACATGGATAGCAAATGCTCTCAGAAGCGAAAATTATTTATACTATTCTAACAGTTACATTAAACACAATTAACTAAACCCTCATAGAAGGGTGAGAGCTATCTAAACAGCCATCAGTTGATCTCAAAAAGCCTCATGAGGCGAAAATAACTGGCACTATTATCAATAGTAGGCTCCCATTGAGGAGTGACAACCAGTCAAAGGCCCCCAGACCCACAAAGTGAAAAAAAGCGAAAAAAAACTGGTACTATTATCAATAGTAGACTCCCATAGAGGAGTGGCAACCAGGAAAAGTCCCCCAGACCCACAAAGTGAAAGAAAATGCGAAAATAGCTGGCACCATTATCAATGGTGGACTCCCATAGAGGAGTGACAACCAGCAAAAGAGGCCCCCAGACCAACAAAGTGAAAAAAAAAGCGAAAATAGCTGGCACCATTATCAATGGTGGACTCCCATAGAGGAGTGGCAACCAGCAAAAGAGGCCCCCAGACCCACAAAGTGAAAAAAAGCGAAAAAAGCTGGCACCATTATCAATGGTGGACTCCCATAGAGGAGTGACAACCAGCAAAAGAGGCCCCCAGACCCACAAAGTGAAAAAAAGCGAAAAAAGCTGGCACCATTATCAATGGTGGACTCCCATAGAGGAGTGACAACCAGCAAAAGAGGCCCCCAGACCCACAAATTCAAAAAAAGAGTTTGGGGTGAGTGAAGAAGAGGGAAGAAAGAAGGAATGAAAATTTTTGGTTCAAGTTCACCGCATTTTTGCTTATATAAGCATTTCTAAATACAGCCCATCACTCAGAAATTCACATATATTCCAGAGTGATGCCGCTGTCTCCCCCTACCTACTGTGCCCAGAGGCATGATTCCATGTCAATACTGATGTTCCTGAACTCATGGACCAGTAGAAACAACGGTTTGATATGTCAAAGTCATGTTGTTGCAAAGTTGCCCACCTATGTGACCGCTTTTGCTTATGTAAGCAGTGTCACCCCTGTGATGCTGCCTCACCCAATGATTGATTTTTTGAGCTTTCATATGACTTGCTTGGCTTCAAATAGAACTTGTTTCTGGGGTTATTTGGCCATCTGAATCTGATGGGAACACTGGTTTGGTCCGAAAAAATCATATTTCAGAGTGATGCTACCCCCTCCCCCTCCCCCTACCTACTGTGCCCAGAGGCAGGATTCCATGTCGATACTGATGTATAAAAGGATGTTTCTGGTGTTTTTGGATCATATTAATTGATTGGAGATGGTCTCAGAGTCATCTGGGCTCATGTGAATTGTGATGTGTCAGTTGACCTGATACCCCCCCACAAAGATCGATTTTTTCAGGCTTCCCATGACTTGCCAGTACTCCAAAACTATTCTTCCTGGGGGTTCTTCATCCATCTGAACACGATGGTCGAGCCAGATTTCCCAGAAAAAATCATGTTCTTGAGATATGCAGGGCCCCCCCTCCCCCCTCCTAACTCATATATCTTGATATTATGTAAATACCGATATATCAAAAGATGTTTCTAGTGTTTTATGATCACAGAAATCGATTGGAGATGGTCCTGGAGTATTCCCGGCTTGTCTGAATTGAAATATGTCAGTTTGCCTCATGCCCCCCCCACAAAGATCGATTTTTACAGACATCCCATGACTTGCTGGTGCTCCAACAGCATTTCTCCCGAGGGCTATTGATCATTCTGAACACGATGGTCGAGCCAGATTTCCCAGAAAAAATCAGGTTCTGGAGATATGCAGGGCCCCCCTCCCCCCTCCTAACGCATATATCTGGATATCATGTAAATACCGATATATCAAAGGGTGATCCTAGTGTTTTATGATCACTGAAATCCATTGGAGATGGTTTCAGAGTATTTCTAGCCTGTGTGAAATAAAATAGGTCAGTTTGCCTCATACCCCCCACAAAGATCGATTTTTACAGCATTCCCATGACTTGCCAGTGGTCCAAAAGCATTTTTCCTGGGGGCTCTTGAGCCCTCTGAACACGATGGTCGAGCCAGAATTCCTAGAAAAAATCGCGTTCTTGAGATATACAAGGTCCTCCTCCCCCCTCCTACCCCCTATATTTTGCTGTACTTGATTTTAACTCAAAACCAATACTGTAAAGGACTGTCCTAGGGTTTTTCAGGTGTAGGAATCGATTGGTGATGGTCCTGGACCATCTGGAGGTCGATATTGGTGACATATGGTGGTGGGGCCAAAAGGGCAGTATTTTGAGCATATCTCCATAACCCAACCGCCGATTTCTCTAATTCTTGGCTCATATCATTCCTAGACATACCCTCCATGATATGTACCAGCCCACAAAAAGAAATAGTTTCACAAGTTTGAAACCTATTTCAGTTTTGACCATATAAATTTTTGGGAGGCTTTTTCTTCGTTGCGGATTCCAACCCCTTCTCCAACTCAATTGTGCTGAGACGGTAACGTTCGCAGAGTAAACGTAACATTTTGCCGAGAACTGGGCGCCAGATTTGAGATCCAGGGCTTGAGAATCGGCTGCTAATCTTTTCCATTTGACTTCGATATTTTATCCATTAAGAAACTCTTGAATTAGTGGGAGTTCGTTCACCTTCTTCCGGTTCCACTCGTGTGACAGGTATCTTTGGACTTCCAACAAGTGCATCTTCGAAGAATATAACCTTAACCTCCTGGGCTGCCAAAACTATCAGACCTATGTGGACTTGTAAAGGCGCAAGAAATACTGACAGATCAATTCAATAGAATCAACGGTCATGGTTCCACCCCAGCTTTTTCTGAGTGTATGCTCTGGAATGGCTATTGACTGACTGGCCTTGTTCCTAGTTTTTATCAAACAAGATAGTTCAATGTCGTCCAGCGAGATCGTAACACGCCGAATACGGGCCAGGAACGTTATGGATGTTGCTAGAAATCGCGTGAGTTCAAAGATTCGCGGGATGACAGACTCCTGCTTCAGCTCCATCTCGATCACAGTCCAATTGTCGCGGTCACCGTCGATATGTTCTCGCTTCGCGTAGAGCTACGTGCACGTCAGAAGCGCCGAACTGAAACTTGAGTCTGAACAAAAGCGTGCCTGATCTCCGTGATAATACATGGATACCATCTTTTCTGCAGCATCCAATGAGTGACATGCAGGCTGCATCGAAGGATCACGCACCATTCGATTTGACAATGGGATTGTCAGTTACATTGAATACACTGAAGAAACCTGCACCATGACAATGATATTGCCCTTACTATCATGATGACTCAGGATGATAACGGAATGCATGAATCATACCGATTCCAACTGCATCAATGTTTCGTTGGTCTGGATTGTCTTCAACTAGATCAAAGGCTCAGCACCCAGCAGGATGATCAACATTTTCACAAACCAGTTTTTGTCAGACGCTTCCAGTCACTTTCTTGAAATGGAGCACCGTCATTCTTCACAAGCCACTTGAAGACCTTTTAGACGAGAACGTGAGCTCTCCATAGCCAGTACTTCCTCATCACACACCTTGGCTGAATTGAGATCTAGCTTCGACTCATTACTCGCACATCCTTGTGGGCTTTGAAATACAATAGCAAAGTTCTCGGCCCCAGCACTGTCCGCATTCTGCAACAGTTCTCGGAAAACTTCATTGTAATCAGTCGTACGTTCTAACTTCTGACTCAATGTGGTTCTCAACGTACCTGTGAACTCCTCTGGATAGCGGGCGAAGACTTTATGGACAAGGTCCCGCTGGTTGACATCCACTGTCGAAACCTTTTAACCAAAAGGTAAGATCTGAAAGAGTCCAGCTATTAGGTGCCAATAAAAATAGCTCACCTGAGGCTCAGACATTCCAGGACAACCTCGAGAGGTCCGTCGAAGCACGAAAGTAAGTATGTGGGGATACTGAGACTCTAGAACAAGAGGTTAAATAACGTTGCATTGACTGTAATATTTTACAGCAGCTGGTCTCACGTGCAACACGCGTAGCCATACAAACTTACAAATGGACCCACAACTTAATATGATCTACGGGCGCTTGTTCTTGTATTCTGGAATTGCTGTGCATCTCGGCTAAGGTTGCCCATACGCAGTCCTGTAGCCTGACATCATGATGTGGGATACAATGTGTTAGTCGGCGAGCACAACTTTTGAAGCTCACCGAATCCTGGATTGTTAAGAGTACAAGTAAACTCTCGCCCTTGAGGGTCTGCACGTAAGTAATGTGTACGCAACTTGAATAGGCCCAGAGGTGCATTAAAATATCGCCTTATGCTGAATCGAGCATGAAACGCAGAAAACCTTCCGGGGTGCTGGACTCCCGAAAATTTGCAGGATGCAGATATGGCATCCCGAGACCGTGCAGGTATGCATTTGTTGCTCTAGATGGGCATATTGTCCTTGGCAAAGATTAGTACTAGTACCATGACTCACGCTGCAGGCCGAGCCATGCACTAAATGAATATTTTCGCACACCAACAGTACTTGTTGATGTTCTACTCGAAGGGCGGAGGCAAAAACGGCAGATACTGCGAACAGCCGCATCACTGCTGTATCATACATTGCTGTTCAAGCATACGAGCATATGATTGGGTCTCAATTTCGTTCAGTGCCACGAGACTTCGCAGCGCTGCAAGTGAAGTGTTTCACGCTCATCCCCTCTACACTATATCCTAGTCTATGCTCACTTCACTCATCTCCAGAATCGTTGTGCGACAATCTAGTTCTCTCGACAGGATCACGAGGACTTCAAGAAGCTTGTTCTTTAATTGCCGACGATACTGGCAGCAATCAAAGCCATGAATGCTCACTCACGACAAAGTAGAGCAACTGAGATGATGGAAGCTGACGAAGACAAGTAGCTAAAGTACCATTAGCTGCTACTAGCACATCATCAGTATCGTAGAGTGTGGCCGAAGGAAATTTTTGCGTCAAAGGGCGAAATTTTCAATTTTTTGCAAGGACTCCCAAGCTTGTCCACCTCCGGAGGGTGTCACAGCTAGGTCTCCAAAGTCCAGATGTTTCCCTCCTATCTACCTCCGGACCACCCCAAAACTGTCCACCCCTAAATTAGGTCTGCCGGGGCAGACCTTTATAGGGATTATCAGGGATCCTTATAAGTCCCATTCTCTACGCAAATCTTACGTTCCTGGCTCATCAATATTTCGGCCGTTTTCCGTCCAAATGGTGAGGTCCAGTTCTCACTGGGGTTGAATGAACGACGCGTTGAATGATGGGGACTGATAACGCGAACAGCCGGTTCCAAATAAGGAGTCGTAAGCGTCGTACCGTAATCAGTTTCGTAACTTATTCGGATCCCAGGTGAATGCAAACTTTTAGAATTGAACAGCCCTCTGAGGTGCATGATCCATGCTGTTGCAATCAGGCAAGCGCTCCCTGCAGGGCCTCATTGTACATTGCGCCCCCCAGTATAAATTAAAAACGATGTATACGATACGCCCGGGCCAAACTGACATCCGATAATGCGCTTAGCTGTACTTCTCTGCGTCTTTCTCTACCTTGTTGGAGTCATCCAAGCTACACCTACAACAAATGCAACAAATGCAACTACCAGTAGCGACACTTTGAAAGCCCCATCATTCACGACCAGAACTCTATGGGCAATTGTCTCTAACTCCGTTATCACTGTATATGCGTGTATCTACACTGCCATTCATCCTAATATTCCGAGCCCTAAAGACAGCACCCTTACTATCCTACGGCGACGGCTTTGGATCATGATAGTGGCACTGTTAGCTCCTGAGCTAATTGTCGTATGGACTACACGCCAGTGGCTCAGTGCTCGTCTAGTCACAAAACAGTTCAAGGGATATCCTAACGTTGGTCCGCAGTCGGAGTTTCATGATTATGAAGGTAAGTTGTGCTTTTGGAAACTCTGCATCTCACAATTCACTATATACGTCCTTAGAAAATAACGTTGTTGAAGCACCTAACTCTCCCGCCTTTCGCTTCCTTCACTTCGATCGTATCTTTCGCCCCGTTACCTTCTTTTGCCTCCTTCTTGAGGTGCTTGCTAAAGGTGTATCATGTGTGCTGGCGTTTCTTCGGCGTTTCCTTGATACTCTCGCGAAGTGGGTCAAAAGGTCGGGTAAAGCTGATTCCCGAAAGCCATCTAAAGGTAAATCCGATCCATGTTCACTCAAACACTGATTCATGTGCATCCTTAGATAATACGTGGACTCAAACGCACAGCTTCTTTGTGCTGATGGGTGGATTTATGCTTTATGTGGACGAGGAACCCTACTGTCCACTACAGCCTAACCACATGCTCAAACTGATACATGAAGGATGCATCGACGCCCCTACACTAACTGCAAACGAGATCAATGACAAGAGCAAAGGAAATGCGATATCGAAAGGATTGGTCGTCCTTCAAGTGACCTAGTTTGTTATGCAGTTCGTCACCCGCGTCATCTATCACCTCAGAATTACCCAGCTCGAAGTGGGGACATTCATATTTGCGGTTTTCACTTTCCTAACTTATGCTATGTGGTGGAACAAACCTCTGGATGTGCAATGTTCACATCCAGTGTACTGGAAGTTGCGCGAGTCAAGGCCAGAGGATTACATTGAGTATGTATACACCTCGACAATTATACCGCTACTGATTATGTCTGCCTTAGTGTCCCCGACGCAGACGAACTCATTCAGCTTGGGATCTGGGCTCCAGTTTTACGCCCAGCTATGGAACTACTGGGCTTACTCATTGCTGTTCCTGCATCTCGAAAGCTTCGGGTTCGAACACTTGATGGCAGTGTTAATCACGGAGATTCGGACAAGGTAGTTCTTATACTTGCTGTAGAGCTTCTGGAAACCTTGTTTGGCGTCATGCATTGTATGGCTTGGTCATTTCACTTCCCCACACCCGAGGAACAGGTACTATGGCGCATTAGTGCCGTTGGACTGGCTTGCGGACCCTTACTTTGTATATTCGCTGTGTTTATCTTGAACGCCCTGGAAATATCACTTGCGTCTCTTATCCGGATCAGTATATTAGGTACCATATCGTACATCGCAGCACGTACCATCCTTTTGCTACTTATGTGCACCACTTTACGCGATCTTCCTCATGGCTCAGACGTATTTGACGTGGTGTGGTGGACTAGTTTAGTGCCGCACTTGTAGTTCTTGATCATGGTGTTTGTGGACCAGTGATGCGGCATTCTTGTCACTTGTAGTCAACAACGGAGCTAGGTACATAAGTTGTTTTGCAGCATATTCAAATATATGTCCCCCCCCGAGCATGGCGGCACCCCGGACGGTTGCGGCTAGCCGCAACATACTGCAAGGGAGCTGCAAGATCTTAATATGCTCCTGTGTTATTAAGATAGCCTCGCCCTTTGTAATGATGTTCACTGCATGCAATGTGACGCACCATTGACAATGTCTACTTCACCTGCTCGATCGCGGAGACCGTACAATTGCAATCATTAATCATTAATCAACGTTAATGTACGCCTCCCTTTGCATCTCGATACCTCATTGCTGCAGCCACCAATCAGAGCCCTTGTTGGACATATTGTCCAGCCTCATGCGCGCACTCCCACCGATCCTCTTCAAGTTGTTCATTTCCATGGATCTCGTAACATTCATCGACGACACATGCTACTATCTGAGTTGTCGGCTTTGCCTCCCACGCTCCGAGTCGGGCTCCAACAACAACAGAGAGTACTGATCAGCTCAAATAAAGATATCCATGAGTTGTGAGTGATATCACCTTGGTGCTGGTCCATAGTGCTATACAGTCATTCTTGCTAGTTTTATCAACGACAGTGAATTCCGAATCATCTCCGATGAGAGGCGCTAGTTGTAGCACCCTTGCGAAATAATCTGAGTTCGAGCTCTGCGCACCTTTGATGACACTATGTACGCTAGCTTGATCTATGGTGAACATAATAAGTTGGGTGTCTGATCCTTGTAGAATAAAAACTTGCCTGCAATAGTGATGTGCTTGTTGGAGACAGTCGGACACCAGCCCCTGCAGTCCACTTGAGCTATCAAACAGCTTACGCTCACCCGGAACTGTCATCGTACAAGCCCTGCACGAAGATAATGCAGCATCGGCTAGACTATCTGGCCTCCCATTCCAGACGGGGGGTGCGTCTCTGTCCTTCACTGGCAATCTGACCAGAACCTGGTGCACTTTTTCAATGAGATTTGTCAACCACTCCCTCGGAACACCATTATCCGAGTCTGAAAATTCCGCCTAGTCGCTGTGACTAGGCCTGGCATTGCATTGATATAGTCATGCTCCATGACATGGCGTGAATAATAATTCCACGTCTTTCCGATGAGTCATCACCACATATCCTGGGCAGAGTTGAAAGGAAGATCCTCTCCTGGGGGTCAATGCGCCCGAAGATCACGGGAAGATAAGTTGCGAGAAACCAAGATTCCCTTTTACAGACTCCGTCAACCAGAGAAATAACTGCTTGAGATGGCCATCACAAGCTAGGCGTTGACACCACTTGTCCTTCGTTGTCAGAGCAAAGACGAGGCAGATGCAGCGTTCGTCTCGATTGTTGTGGGAAGAGGCGCCGTGTCCACTGTTGTGGATTGTCCGGTTGTAATTTGGATGTGCGGCAGTGACCAGAGCACAAGAGAATTGATCCAGGAGTTGTGCATCAATGCCCTGCGGTATCGACTCACATGTGTATGAAGTCTACTCTTCTCGAGCGTCACAAACAGCTCTCAGGACGGCATGCCAGACTCGGGGAGGTCTGGTGGGGCTCATACAACGGATAAGCACCCTGATGGAGGAAGGCCGCTTGGCAGAGCTGCCCAGTCCCTGCATGGTGCTCAGCGCAAGTAAAGCATCACCGTTATGGGCACAGCATCGACTGTTGCTCGTCTATTAGTTTAAGTACCTTCTGAAGTTCTGATTTGAATCCCCACCCTTGTCCAACTCTAATAATTTCCTGAAGAGAGCGGGGATCTGTCCTCTCTGATCATGAGGACTCAGGAAACCTCTTCCATGATCTCTCAGGAGACTCTGCATAGTACTCGGCCTTGCTGAACCGTGCTCCTCAGCTGGCAATAACCACCGGGTTGCACAAACAGATTGAGTCTATCTGCTCGACTGCTGATCTTTGCTCGTTTTGCAAAAGGACAAGACAACATCCAATCCAATTTAATCCAGCCTAAACCTCATGTTATCGCAAACGCGATGGCCGCGTACCAGTACAATAACGAGAAATAAAGACCTTACGAAGGAATTTTGGTAGACAAATGACAATTTAATGGGCCTTTCCTCCGTTCTGCCGCTCTTTCAAAAGTGATCAGTGGAACATTAATCCATTTCGTGTTGATGTATGGTTGAATTTATATCAGGCTCCGAAGTGGAAATCAGGTATCCACGGTCGCGCTAACGTTAATCAAATGTAAAGCTTGTTAGTAGATAATGTTGGCAAGAGATGTGGACGCAGCGCTGGTGGCCGGGACGGTCAGGGTCGGCCGTTTTCATGGTCCTAAGAGTCTACGTCACGTAAAAATATTTGATCACGCCTGCAGTCGCATTGACTGTAAGAACCTTGACACCAACAAATTCTGCACAGTGATGATCATGATCGTCATAAGTAGGCTCGACGGGCACCAAAAGGATGTACCTACCCCAGTGTCCGCGAGAGCCATATACTGGAACAACCGACCCTTTCACGTTTGCTTACAATCTGAACCTTGCCCTCCCCACACTGCTGTCCCAGGTGACGGGGTAATACCCATAGCTTCGCTCAGGTAAAAGCACATGCGACTCCGCGTCGTACACAAATTCTTCTCCATCGATCTGTACACGGATCAAAGGGTCTTTAGCAGTGGAATAGTAAAGCAAGGAATCGTGCGATGTAGGTCTTCCGTAGAGTGTAACGAGCTTGGACGGGGTGAGTTAGCGCTGCGGCAAACCCATTTACAAAGTAGCGAGCTCTGAATCGTGGTGAACGCGGGCTTCCATCTCGATTTCAGGATGTGGTGTTTGTCACAAGATGGGCATCTCGGACCAAGTAAACGCATCGGCTTGCTTACACTGTTGATTAGGTAAGCATTCAATGGAGACGATCAGGAGCAATCATTGAATAGTACCAGTGACTGAGCACACAGGAGTACATAGTACCATTCTTCGACCAAAGAACTGTCATCCAAGTTTTAACAACAGTCCGGATCCACTCTGGTTTATCTCGCACCAAGGAAATCTTCAAGATAATCCTCGGTACCTCAACATTTAGCTCTGACAATATCTATGTCGTTGACCATATTAATGCAGTTGGCGTTAAAGTTTGCGTCATGAATCAATCAGGTCTTCCTACTCCGCCACCTACATCCGCCACGTCAGCTACCAACCCTGCACAGTCATCATCGAACGCGGCTGGTCAATCTGCAAGTGATGTCTCGTTAGGCTCTATTGTCGCGACTATAACTTTGGCATCAAGTCCTTCCCAATTAAACCAATATCTGAGGAGTTGCGCATCCAAAGATGTCAGAGAAGTACTGCTGGCCAGCATTTTGCCAGGTAGCCAAGATCCACTGGCTCTGTTAAATGCGCGAGATCACACACTTGGCATGCTTTACATTTTGTGAGTGAGCCTTATTGGAAAGTTTCATTACGCATACCAATCTCCTGAAGGTCTGCGCGACTGCATACTGTCGCGTCTGATAAGCCTTTGTGGCACCATATCGAGGGTTTTTGCCGCGATTTTATCCCTGAACATGCTCGCCTTGCTCCGGATCGAGGTTAGCCTATCCTTACTCATGTGCCAGTATAATGAGGCCATATACATTCAGTGACACTTCTTGCAACTGGAATACGACAATTTGCTGAAGTTGAAGGAAACGTAAGATATATTATTGACTTAGCTCTCACTCGATCTCAAGTTTCTTAGCCCAAACTTGCAATCGTGCCATTATCTGATTTGCTTGTAAAATATCCTCCAACCCTTTCACATCTCACCACCATCCACCCTATTTTCCTGACGGTAAGCTTGCCAACTGGCAGCCTTTCCAAGTTTCTGATTCGCCAGTAATTGTTACAGGTTTGTGTCGCCACACGTCATTTTACAGCCGCAATCCCCGTCCTAGCTCATTCGATCACTACAATTGATCTCTCACTTTCCGACTTAACCTACCACGATAATTTAATATATCACTACGCCGGTGGCATCGCACTTGCTGCGCTAAAGAACTGGCCAGCTGCAGAAGAACTCTTCGAGATCTGTGCATCAAGTCCAGGCACGACGGCTTCCGCTATTCAAATGGAAGCACTAAAGAAGTTGGCCCTTGTACAATTGATATACCGCGGCAAGGTATGAGTATCCTCCACGGGTGAACGGTTCGCTCACGCATTCTGATTGGACAGACATCGCCTCCATCCAAGTACATGCACCCAATTCTTATGCGACTTTTCAAGGCAACTCCTTACTCAAGTTTCATGAATGCCTATCCTCTGCAGCGCGACTACCTTCGCACGATAGTCGAAAACGAGCAGCAACTATTCGCTAATGTACGTCATTGAATGCGCATGAATCCGTGTATCATTAACCACCCGTATAGGAAAGAACTCTTGGTCTCATCACCCAGGCACTGGACCGCGCGCCCCGTTGGGCCATAAAGAAACTCACAACTACTTATCTGACATTACATTTATCCGATATCGGACGAGAAGTGGGAATTTCCGACGAGAATGAAGTGAAATCTCTGATTTTGAGCATGGTGGACCTGTTTTCCCTTGGCGAATCGTACGAATAACTGATACTTTATGCTAGATCGAGTGCTCGGAAATCTCCGCGGAGCTGTCTGCAGATGGGACTGTGTCATTCTCGGACCCACCAGTGAAATTCGAGAAGGCTGATGTCGACCGAGTGTTGGCACAGGCGCAACAGCAGGACGCCCTCCTTGTGAGGCTTGAGAAAGAGATGGAAAGGAACAAAGAATATCTGACAAAGGTATGTCCTCGACGTGCGAACCCTGTCGGCTCCGACACTATTTTCTGCTCGATCACGTTATTTTAACTTTTGGGGATCGAATTGGTTGGTGGACGAATGCTGATAGATACTCTAGGCGTTCAAGAGCAAGGACGACGCGGGTTGGGGACCAGCGATGGATGAAGATGGTGCATTTGGGGACCGTCCATCGGGTAACTGGGTTGAAGATATGAGCTTCGCTTGATCCAAAGACCCGATGGAAAAAGTAGACCGCTTTGCACTGATCAGTAATCTGTTCATTCACCATATTCCGTACGATTGGTCATCATCAATCAGTTTCACCTTTCTTTCTCCGTAACCAGCGTCCATGAGCCCACACAAATAGATCAAGTCGGTGTTTTATCATTCTACTATTGCAATTTGGGACACGGAGGCCGTGTGCCAAGAGTCCACCTGATGAGGTGCCTGCAGCTTCCTGTACTGAGCATGAGGAGCCGCAGCTCTCTTTCCTGATGATATGATCATGATGGGATAAGGCTGCTTGGCACCTTCGAAGTGCTCTATCCGGTAGCACAGTTGATGAGTTGATGGCGTCCTAGGGGGGCCGCATGAGACTCATCGAAGAAGAGCGCGCATCTCCCTGTGAAACAAGCTGGTCACAATGGGCTCATCTCGCACGAATATGGTCTTCTTCGTTCACGTTGTGTGAGTCGCCACCGGAGATCTCAATCCTGGGAGGGCTAGTCTTTTGATGCGACGTGGGTAATTTTAGGCCGCCGATACTTGTGGACGCAGGTGTGGAAGTACTAATCGGGTATCAACAGGGGCCCGCGCCCCAAACCATGGGAACAAACTCACAGACTTGATGAATGAATGAGCTGATTAATCACCCACTGTACGGATTATCAGAAAAGCCAATTTATAATCCATCGTATGTAATAGCACTTTGCACGAGGCCTGGCAAAAAGATAAAGCACGAAAGAATTTTTATTGTGCGCGCGCAATAGATATACAATGCAAGCTGAATCTGTACATATCAAATTCACGAGGATTTGGCGTAGCCATGGTACTGGGAAACGGTTGTCCCAGAAAGTCTTGCCTTGGATAGCAGCAATCTCAGCTTCGAGAGGTGAAGGCTGACGGGAGCCGTCTGTGCCTGCAAAGGTTCCCGCGCCCCAAGAAGAACCTGTTCGGAAATAGAACGTTGATTTACGAAACCATTCATTTGAGAAAAGTGCTTACCACCGTGAATCTCGGTCAGGTTAGACAATTGAGGGAAGGAGTGCTTGTAGCCGAGGGGAACGTAGATGAGACCATGGTGCACGAAAGTGGACAACGTGTTGGCGATGGTGATCTCCTGACCACCACCTTGGGTGCCAGTGGAGACAAACACACCGCACATCTTGCCCTGGAGAGCGCCCTTGCTCCAGAGAGGGCCGGTGGCATCCCAGAATGCCTGTACGAGTGCGTCAATGAACGGATTCAAGCCTGCAGATACAAGGTGACGTACCTTCCACTGAACGGGGAAGTTACCGTAACGGGTGGGAATACCAAAGAGGAACGCGTCAAAGTTGACAAGGTCGTCAGGGAGGAGGACAGGGTAGTCGGGTCTGGGGGGCGCCTTGACGAGCTTCAAGATATCGTCGGAGAGGGTCTCCTGGATCCTGGAGTGAAGTCAATGTGCGCTCATAGTTGATAGGTGTATATGAACGGACTGGTAAATGGAGGCATTGCCACCAGCACCGCTGATACCAGTCTTCACGGCCTCAGCCACTGAGATATGTATTAAGCAAGGAGGTGGATGAATGGGACAGAAGACGCACTCTTTGTGATGTGACCGTAAAGGGAGTAAATGACGATAGCGACTCTAGGGGCAGGCATATTGGGTTGAGCAACTTGAGGAATAGATGAAAGGGGAGGAAGAATGGGGGGAGAAACTGGTTGCTCTGGTTGAATCGGTTGAGCTTTTGTATCTGCCAAAGGTGTGGGTTTTGGCTCAGCGAAGTTATCCTTTTGTCGTTTTCCAGGGAAACACATTCCGTGGTATTAGTAGAAATAATAGCTCCCTTATTGCGAAGATATAACGGGTTTTGAGGACAGGCTTATAAAATGAAATATTCATGTCTAGCGTGAGATGGGGCCTGCGAATTGGAACTGCCACCGCAGGATTAAGAATACGTTAATATAAATGGGTAGCACTAGTAAGTCGCTTGGATGGAGGCCGTACCGTTGCATAATCCATTCGATGACGTCTTATGATGATCTAATCCTCTAGATGCCTCGCCTTCAACTTGAATAGAAAGTATTATCTGCAAACTAAAAGAACATGTTACTATATATATCAGGATGAAGTTACCCTGAGGCTGGAAGCTGCATACCATCTCGGACTCGGTTGTCCTCCTTGTTCCAGGTGGGAGGTGTGGGAGGCCAGTCAAACGTTAACCGTGAAGCTGTGACGAGAGCTTGTCGATGCTTGCCGCCCAGCCTGGCGGTGATGGTAACCCAGGTTGTGTTGATGAGGAAGTACTTGTATGCATACGAAGACTAGACTCGAGCAGAGATGGGTGAATCATCATGGTTCCAAATAGAGATAAAAATTCTCGGGATTTCTAAGAGATAGGCACAAGATGTACTGCCGTGATCGGAGGGTTCGCCCTAACGCCCAGTAAGATGAGCAATTGCGGCACAGATGCGGTTGATGACAATGCGACGTGAGTCTACGTGAGCTCGATCATCCAGGTTTGGCTTTTAGTGTGGGTCAAAATATGCTACATTGGTGCATTTTGCAATATGCACTGAGTCAGTGACGTATTGGATTCAAGTTACCGTTGCTGGTCAAGCAAGGACAAAGAATTGAGATTTCAATACAAATACCAGCTTGACCAACCCCCTTATCGATATCATATCATCCTTTTCTCCCATCTCAACTACAAACATGTCGTCTCCTAAAGTCGCAATCATCATTTACTCCATGTACGGCCATATCGCCAAGCGTAAGTACAAACCACCCACAATCGCGTCTACTCCTAATCCATCTTCATCAGTGGCCGAGTCCGTCAAGACTGGTATCGAGTCTGCTGGAGGCTCCACCACCATTTACCAGTATGTATTCAATCCTGGGCTTATCTGTCTAATCGTCTTACTTACGCCATTAATTCTTAATTAGGATTGGTGAAACATTGCCCGAGGAAGTCCTCGCAAAAATGCATGCTCCCGCAAAGCCAAATTATCCCATCATCACACCAAGCGAACTTGCCGGCTTTGACGCCTTCATCCTCGGTGTCCCTACCCGTTATGGCAATTTCCCCGCTCAGTGGAAAGTATGTATCTGATCCGTTCAATTCTCTCGACAAAAATTCTAATTATATGCCTCACTCTCATAGGCTTTCTGGGACGCAACTGGTGGGTTGTGGGTCAGCGGTGCCTTGGCCGGCAAATTCGCGGGTGTCTTCGTTTCTACCGGTACCCCAGGTGGAGGACAGGAAGCTACCGTCATCAACACCCTCTCCACTCTCTCTCACCACGGCATTATCTACGTTCCCTTGGGTTACAAAAACACATTCGCACAACTCTCTAACATGAGCGAAGTTCGCGGTGGTATGTTCATTCCCTCGCCTCGGTTATTGAGCGTCGCTAATTTTTACTTTTACTCAGGTTCTCCTTGGGGTGCTGGAACCTACGCAGGGGCCGATGGCTCACGCCAGCCTTCAGCCCTTGAACTAGAGCTCGCTACCCTCCAAGGCAAGGGCTTCTGGGAGATCGTTTCCAAGTACAAATTCTAGAGCCATTCATAAACATACATACGGACTTGCAGAAGCTTCATAGTAATGGTTACATACGCACAACAGAAATCAACTTTCATGTAAAATATATTGGCTCGCTAAATTCAAGGTTGTTGCACGCTGTCTGACTGGAAATACCTCCTGTGGGATAATAATATCCCTGTATGCAATATTTAGTCGCAGCCGCCATATACGACTCCGTTATACCAAATCGCCCCTCCAAGTCATCAGTATTAGTCGCAGCAGTACACCGCCCCATGGTAGTCTTCAGTTCTTACGTTCCTGCTCCGAAACAGGCGGGGTGTCAAGAAAGGCCCAAATAAGCCTTCGCACAACAGCCAGGGGGATCTACCACACACAAGCGATGTACTGGCTTCGGTCTCAGGACCTTGACGTATGATACGTAACCAAGTGTCACAATGCTATATAGTTGTCAGATACGCATAATCAACGTTCAAACGTCTAAACGCTCCTGAGAACTCACATAACGAAACACACGAGTGTTATCTGTACCGATCAAACAGCTCACAAGCGATTCACTGCCGGATTTGCTGTACATTGCGGGAACATGAAACCTTCGTCTTGGCACGATAAGCGATGAACGTTTGAACGTTGAACACCCGTGAGGAAGTGATCACATACGAACATTTTGGTGGGGATTATTGTCCCACCAACCTTTGCTGCTCAGCCAAGGCCAAGCAACTGCCGTCGGTCCGTCGGCAGCCATACAACAATGAAACGCGGGACCCAACATTCGTACACTGACCAGTGACAGCCTGAAACGGCGTGCTGCGAACTCTTGAGCTCTGGCAGTGCATCTATAGGCAAGCTCACGTGGCTAAGTGAAATGATCTCGACTCGAAGTCCGTTTGACGGTCAGATGTTAGGTGCTGTTTGCAAGTTGTAGCGACCTCCAAAGTAGTGGGGTCGTCATCATTAAAGGGAAGCAGAGTTTCTCGGAGCCATGTCCTCTGTGTGTAGCTGCTGCTATAATTTGAAGGACCGCCAACAATATGCCAAAAGCGGCTTTTATGGGCGCATCAACAAGTGGAATTTCCCCTACAGCAGCTTGTACCACAAATAAAAGATAGCCGAGCCATCTTCGCGAGCAAGAAGTGTGCAACACGAGGACTCGGTGGAAGACACGCTGGTGTGTGTCCGTTCGTTTGCCGAGTCAAACGCAGTGCAATCATGATGATCTTGGGCAGAGCCGTGTCCCACGGAATGTGAATTCGGCAATGTCGCTAAAGGTCACTAACTCACGACGAGGAGTGGAGGAAAGGAATGCGATATATCGCTAATCAAGAGCATCGCCCGATGGCTGAGGACGCAGCATCCATCCCTCGCGGTGTCCAGTCTCCGCGCTATCTGTGACGTAATCGGTACAATCGGCCAAAAACTCCGAGGCGAGATCCCAAGGTTTTCCAGCCCTGTCAAATACGGATACCGGGCCTCACCTGAGGCAGGGGTAGTAAGCTTTTCCCTAGGACAGGGTCGGTTGAGTCTAGCTATTTCCGATGGCCTATAGAAACGGGTTAGCAGAATGATGTCACTGTCAACACGTCTCCTGCGAGGTTGTTTGTGGATGGAGAACGTATCATCAAGATAAGACACGGAAAGAGAACTCATCCGAGGAAGGACGCTCCCGAAACTTTGGTAGTGGCGATACGCAATACGCGAGTTCTAGTCTGCTCAGGACCAGCAAAATGAAGACGTAGAGTAAAATACAACGAGCACTGTTGGACAGTGCGATTGTGACTCGCTCATAGCTCGTCACCCACCTCGACGCGACCCACAAGGTCGGCGGCCTGTCAATGATGTCAGAATCACAAGCGAGGGAGATTGCTGACAGTATACACCCTCTGGCGCTGAATGAAGGGACAACCCGTCCGTTCAGAACGAGACACTCCGGGACCTGACATTAGATCACATTCGCGATATACTATACCCACTTCCCTAAATGTATGGCAGAGATAATTAATAAGGCTTGAATCGCCGTGATTCCTTCAGTTTTTCGACACGTTCCTTGTCCGCCGCGAAGTTCTTCTTCAGGTCGAGCAAGGCTACAGGCACATGAACCGATATCCTCATGACAAACAACTTTACACTCACCTTTCCGTTGTTTTTCAGCCTTCTGGAAAGCGTAAAACACATCCTTCTCCTTCTTTTTCTCCTTCTTTCTTCTACTTCCAGTTTGCCCAGTGAGAATGAACTTCTTGCTGGCAACGCCCACGCCTCCACCAAGCGTTTGTCCATAAGCACCTCCTCTCGTAACGAGTGTGAATCCGTCCTCGTCCACAATTGCTTCCCCTTTCCGGTACTTGGCCTCCTGTTTACTCTTCGAAAGGTCAAATTCGAAGCGGTCCATAAAGCTGTCTGCGTGAGCTTTGACAGCATCTAGCGGAGGCCGCTCATTATCATATTTTGCCATATAGTGAGAGAGACCACGGGGCTCCCCAGAGGATGGCCATGGCTTAGGTGACGTAGGGGACAAAAGCGCTTTTGCAAGAGATGAAGAATCGAGAAATATGATATGGGCACAAGATCCAGTTTTGCGCAGTGTGCGAAGGGATGGAGAAGGGAGGGGTATCACTTCAGGGGGCGTTGGTTCGGAAGTTTGGAGCTTTCTTTTCTTGCGAGGACGTGCTTCGGTATCAGGTTCTTCATTGACGGCAGCCTCGGACATCTCCTCGTCAGAATCAGATGCGTGCTCTGTTAGAGCATCGGCAGAGTTGAAGTCAAATAAGACGCGCTCTACTGTCCCACAGTGTTTGAATAGCAGTGTGAGCTCACGCTCTGTTGCGATCTGGTGGCACGTTCACTAGGAATAGCGTGCGTCCTTCAGGTAGAACATTGTTGGGCTTCGTTTTGGATTTAGATTTGGCATGAGCTCTCGCATAGATGTAATGTGTTGAACTTGGATATGCGATTGGAATGACAGTGAAACCCGACAGACATTTCGGTAAAATAGGCATGTCGATGGAAGATCGAGGTAATTTTCACCAGGAAGTTGTTTGGATCGAAGGCTTTTGCCAAACAAACAACTCCGCTATGAAATTCAAACCTCGTGTCTTGAAGCTTGAAGATTTACTTCAAATCCTCGACGTAATAAGTGGTACGATTCTAGATACATGGTTGTATCGAGAGATTAACAATGCCCACATTCTAGTAAGCATGAAAGGAAAGCCTGAAACCTTAGAAGCAGTTGTATACTGGCAACAGCATCAGCAAGTTGTGAATTTTCAATCGCTCAACAGGATAACCGTAGGCAACTGATTGAGCCACAAAATGGGCAGTTCGTTTTATGTGTTATGAGTCTGCCTCTCAGTGTTGGAAGCAGCCATTTCCTCCTCTGCCAATTGTCGACTCTCTTGGGTGAGTTCACATGGGGTGCAAAAGAATGCAGTTAGGCAATCGTTACCGGAGCTTCCATCAATGTGGTAGCGCGCTCTCAACGTGGCCCTTTGCCCGAGCTAGCAATCTTCCTTAACATGTACCTGTGAAGAACGACAAAATCTATGCTCACCTGCAGTACCCAACCAAAACCGCACAACATATCAAGCGCTAGATGCATACAACAATCAGCATCGCAGCCCGAACCACCATGTTCCGGATCCGCCGTATCGTTTTCTTGCAAGTGGTCGAGTCGCTTCCGGTTTTTCCCATATACCATGCAAGGGCACCAACACGACATGCAATCTGTGAAGCAGGCTGTGGGTGATTCACTGTGGTAAGATTGTATGGGACTCACAAGTTCCAACATCATCCCAGCAACTAAACAGCCCGTTGTGCCAATAGTTGTGGGGTCGATCTTGTTGTCCGGGCTGCCCTGCACCCGAACCGGATCCTTCCTCCTCTTTCTTGTGACTCTGCTCAGCGGACTGGTCCGCTGGTTCCCCTTCCTTCTGTGACACCTCGGAAGCGTTCATTTGTCCTGTTGGTTGCATCTGCTCCTGGCGTGGTTGGGGATGAGCGGTTCGGTCGTCAGGAGCATCCTGCACTGGCTTGAGAAGCAAGGTTGTCAGAAAAGACTCGTTCACTATCAGGACATGATATACCTTCGATCCGGCTGAACCTTGTAAAAAATCTTGAGGAGCAACGAGGCCTGCAGTGCTTGGGGGAACAAACATGTTCAAGGTAGTTAGGAGGAATTGCAAGATTAGGGGTATTCGATGAGTCTAAAATATTTGCTTTCATTCACCTCTTACAAAACAAAACCATTGAGATCAGAGAATTGGCATCTTCAAGTTTAATCGCTATCTCGATGAGCACTTAAAGAACCGAGGGGCGAAGTTCTGAGCTCTATTGCAGCGCTCTCCCTGTATTTATCGTAGCAAGACTTGTCATGATTCTACAATGCTACTCCATTCCAGTGGCGCTGTAAATTTCAAGCACGACACTCAGAAAAATAGCATCGACTGGGACAAGCTTAAACCTACTTATGTACAGCTTCTGAGTGTAAACCAGTCCTGTAGAGGGTGTCTCTGAAATGGGTATAACTAACAAGGGTAGCGATGATCTGAGTCCTAGGGTCTCGGGAATTTGCACCAGGCAAACTTGCCCGGCTAATTTACCCTGCAAATTTACCGTGAATGATAGTACTATCAATTTCACACCCTCGAAAACATCATGATAGTGTCAATTTGGGTGAATTTGTTTCTACTGGACCCAGAACACCTGAAAAGCTTAAATATGATATACTGGACAATCCCGACAGCTCAGACGAACACAACCGATTCTCTGCTATTCCAAGTTGACCTTGCAAAACTCGTAGCAGTCATGGAGCCTTATGCAAAAGCAATTCAATGTCTAGAGTCGGCCCAAACAACTTGTGCAGACGTCTATTTGTACTGGCTTGCCATCGTTGCACAGATGGAACAACTGATTCAGGGCAATCCAATTCGACTATGCAAAGAGACCAAAAGTGCCATCCGTGCAATTACTAATGCGCGGTTCAAACAGATGATCAACGACGCACCAAATCTTGAACCCAGGTGAGTGATGATGCGTGTGATGAAAAGGCGTAGCCCAAGGACTAGCGGGCCTTCAATTTGGTTATGACGCGCACCACCGAGAGTCTCGTTCCTTGTTTTCGACCTTGTCTATCTTACCATCGCAGTTCTGTAATAACAATATTATCTTATTCTCCTCCTCGGATCTTTATCTGAGCCCCAACAGCAGACTTAGGGTGTTGCTGACATTAGGTCGAAAACAATCTCTTCACGCCCAAAACCATTATTCCACTCTACCCCTATCATGTCTTCAAACAATAATTCACTCGATGTTGATGAAAATATGTCTTCCCCTAATGGCGCTGATGGAAACGCCCTTCTTCAACTCCTCGCACAGTTGGTGCAAGGGCAGCAAGACTTTGGCCAGGTTGTCACACAAGTTCTAGCTCACCCTGCTCCAGTACCACAAACTCTGACTGCGCCGACTATCCCTAAAGCATCAATTGCTGAACCAGATGCTTATGACGGGAAGTACGAGACGTTCGACGCATTCATGAGTCAACTTTTTCTATTGTTTTCCGGCAAGCCGTTGGTCTATGCTAATGACCAAATGAAAATCATTACGACCTTGTCCTTTATGAAGAAAGGTTTCGCGGGTACGTGGGCGACCAATATCACGAAGCAGCTGAGGGAAGGCACTCTTGTCTTTGCGAGTTGGGCAGAGTTCGAGAGGAAGTTGAGAGGTGTATTCGATGATCCGAATAAGAAACGGCTCGCGCAGGTTAAGCTTCACGCACTGAAGAAAACTTCTAAACAATCGGCTGATGAATATTTCGCCGAGTTTGATCAACTCGCAACAGTCGCAGGCTTCAACGACGAAGCCTTGCTTGATATACTCCATCAAAACCTTGACAAGCCCACATTTGATGCAATTGTGGCTGCTCCGCAGGTTGATAGAGAGTTCACAGCATGGAAGGACTATGCGAAGAAGTATGATAGGAATAAGAGAGCAAACGAAAGGAGTGATGGAGGAGAATTTGCGAGTGGAAGGAGGTTTGGTGAAGGAAGAGGAGGACCGGGTTGGTTTCGGCCACAAGGAGGTATAGGATGAGGATCTCCCCATACAGGTACCACTGGAACGAGCGGCACCACTACGGACACTGGGAGTCACGCGGGCACAGGCACCGGGGGCACCAACACAGCGGGGGGCTGGCGCACTTTTCCTGGATGAGGGGAGCCCATGGATCTTGACCGACAGCGTGGACGAGCTACCTCTACCCAGCTCAAATGCTACAACTGTGGAGAGACGGGGCACATTGCTCGTGGTTGTCCTAAGCCACGAGGATGGAATACAATGAGGGCAGTTTTCGAGGGATTGACTGAAGAACAAAAGGGAGAAGTAGCGGAGATTTTTAATTTACAAGAGAAGTCTGGAGAGAAGCAAGAGGATTTTTGAAGATGCCGAGAGAGAAGGGTGCTAACTCACTGGCGATTGTACGATAAGTGCTGAATCAGTCAATGAAACTTGTGATTCGGACTCCCAAGCACCCACTTCTATAGATCAACCAAGAGTAAACTACAAAAGAAAAATCAGCGGAGAAAGGAGTGAAAACAGAATGATAAAAAAGAGGAAGCTAGTAAAAGACAGCTGGAGGATGACGAGAAGGTGAAAAAGGGTTCCTTGCTATGGACCATGGAGATGCTTCGTTCCAATGATGAAAAGGCGTTGAAGACGTTACGTCGTTGGACCAATCGTCAGCACATCTCGGAGGTTGATATTGACCTCCTACTCCAGCTTCGACAGCTCATGCCAATTCAACAAAAGGAGGTTCTCTGAGAGTTAAAACGTCCAAAAACCTGGATCCGCAAAATTAATTAGAATTCTGTTGTCACGCCGGTTACTATCGGCACCCTTGATGATCAATGCACCTTCCAATTGAATGCTCTTCTAGATTGCGGAGCCACAGGCTGCTATATCGACGAGGGATTTGCACGAGCCAAAGGTCTTAATCTCGAATCACTTCCTCAACCCATTCCAGTTTATAATGCGGATGGCTCACACAACGAAGGAGGTCCAATTCGATCTGTGGTGAAGTTGCGTCTCCAGGTACAAGATCATATCGAGATCTTTAATTTTGCAGTTACCAACATTGGAAAAATGGACCTTATCATTGGTTTCAATTGGCTTCGGAAGCATAATCCCTCTATCGACTGGCGCACTGGAGATATCACCTTTCATTGCTGTCCACTTGCTTGCTGTGCTACCTTTGGAGGAGAGATATCACATGAGCCAGAAGATGAACCTTGTAAGGAGAAGCGAAAAGTTGAGCAGTTAGAAGACAGAGATCGCATTTTTGTCACTAAGTTTGAGGTCGAGACGTTGGAAGAATGGCAGTATTGGGAGAAGGCTAGAAGATGTGAAAAGATTAGGGCTGTGGAAACACGCTCTCAGAAGTTGGCAGAGGAGGCACTTAAGAAGGGGACAAAGATGTCGTTGGAAGAATTACTTCCCAAACACCTTGAAGATTTTACGCCGGTGTTTGAGAAAGCCTCATTTGATCGCTTACCTGAACGACGTCAGTGGGATCATGCTATTGAACTCAAACCAGGCATCGAACCTTTCAATAGCAAGATTTACCCGCTAAGTCTCGTTGAGCAAGCTGAACTCGATAAGTTCATTGAAGAGCATCTGCACACAGGACGAATTTGACCTTCGAAATCCCCTATTGCTTCCCCATTCTTCTTCGTCAAGAAGAAAGATGGCTCTTTGCGTCCTGTACAGGACTATCGCAAATTAAACTCAGCTACCATCAAAAATTGGTATCCCCTTCCTCTGATTTCCAAAGTAATCCACAAACTCCGCAACACGCGATATTTTACCAAGCTCGATGTTCGATGGGGGTACAATAATATCCGTGTCCGTGAGGGAGACGAGTGGAAAGCTGTGTTTACAACCAATCGGGGACTCTATGAACCATTGGTAATGTTTTTCGGCCTCACAAACTCACCAGCTACCTTTCAGACGATGATGAATGATTTATTCCAAGATCACATTAGCCGTGGAGTGGTGATTGTTTACATGGACGACATTCTCATCTTTACCGAATCCTTCGAAGAACATCGACGAGTCACACGTGAAGTTCTTCAAATCCTTCGTGACAACCACTTGTATCTGAAGGCCGAGAAATGTGCCTTTGAACAGACGGAAATCGAATATCTCGGACTCGTTATTCGTCACGGCGAGGTTTCTATGGATCCAGTCAAAGTGAAGGGTGTACAGGAATGGCCTCGACCTACTATGAAACGCGAACTTCAGCAATTTTTAGGATTTGCCAACTACTATCGCCGTTTCATTCAAGGTTTCGCTCATATCGCTCATCCTCTTCACTGCTTAACTGGTAATGAACAATGGCATTGGGGAATAGATGAAGAAAAGGCATTCCAAGGCCTGAAAACTGCTATCACCACGGCACCCGTACTTATCCTACCCAAAGACAATGCCCCGTTTCGTGTCGAAGCTGATAGTTCCAACTATGCTACAGGAACAGTACTCTCCCAACTCCAATCCGATAATCATTGGCACCCTGTCGCATTCCTTTCGCGTGCACTATCTGATGTCGAGCGCAATTACGACATCCATGACAAGGAACTGCTCGCTATTATGCGGGCTCTTGCTGAATGGCGACATTATTTGATGGGTGCGCAACAAACCATCGAAATTGTCACTGACCACAAGAATTTGGAGTATTTTACTTCAGCAAAGAAACTAAAACCGTCGTCAAGCACGTTGGGCCTTGGAACTCGCAGAGTATGACTTCCGACTTACCCATAAGCCGGGAAAATCCCATGGGAAGCCTGATGCCCTCTCGAGACGAGCGGACCATGGACGGGGGGAGGAAGATAACGAAGATCGAGTTTTATTGAAAGAGGAATGGTTCCGAGCAGTAACAACGGAGATAGAGATGGAGGGTGATGAAATCTTGTCAAAGATTTGCACATCGAAGAGGGTTGAGAGGTTTGTAAGAGAAGCAATAAAGAAAGGTGAGAGAGGCTGGAAGGAACAGAACGGATTGAGGTTGTGGAAGAATTGTATTTATGTGCTGAATGAACAATCCCTCCGAGATCAGATCATCCACTCTCACCATGACCTGCCTGTATCCGGTCATCCAGGGCGCTACAAAACAGGCAGAGTTAATCTTGCGGACATATTGGTGGCCACGAATTCATGCGGATGTAACGCATTATGTGAGTGGCTGCGAGAAATGTCAACGTACTAAGACCTTTCCCGCAAAGCCATTCGGACTACTCGCACCTAATCCAGTGCCAGAGCATAACTGGCAGTTCGTATCAGTGGATCTCATAACTCAACTTCCCCAAAGCAAGGGAAAGTGACGCCATCCTCGTTGTTGTGGACCGACTGTCCAAGATGATACATCTCGCGCCAACAAATGGAGAGTTGACTTCTGAAGGTCTTGCACGTTTGTACCGAGACCGGGTATGGCAGGATTTCGGTGTTCCTGAACGCATCATCAGCGATCGCGGCTCTCAGTTCGTGTCTAGCTTTATGCACGACCTCAATCAGTTGCTCAGGATCCAAACCAATCTATCCACAGCATATCATCCACAAACAGATGGTCAGACCAAACGGATAAACCAAGAAATCGAGCAATATCTTCATTTATTCACCAATTACCGTCAGAATGACTGGGCAGAGTGGTTACCCCTCGCCCAATTTAACTATAATGACAAAGTGCAAACCTCCACTGGATATTCCCCCTTCTTCCTAAACTACGGTCATCATCCTCGCAAAGGAATTGAACCCCGCTCTAGTGTGAGGGCGGAAAGCGCGGATGTCTTCGCTTCGCGAATGCATCATCTTGCGCAGGAAGCCACTAGCGCCTTGACAAAAGCAGCGAATGACATGAAACGTTATTATGATGAACACTGTCGTGAGGCTCCTGAATATCAGCCGGGAGATTTAGTTTACTTGGAGGCCACCAACCTTAAATCTGACCGCCCTTCAAAGAAGCTTGATGATCGTCGTTTTGGTCCTTTCAAAATCATTCAGAAGGTTGGAGAGCGAGCCTACAAACTGGATTTACCTCGCACTTGGAAGTGGATCCATCCAGTGTTCCACACTGTTCTTCTTCGTCCCTACACACCACCAACTTCCCCATTGCAACAATCGCCACCGCCACCACCAGTAGATCTCGGAGGAACCCCAGAATATGAAGTTGAGAATATATTGGATAGTCGAGAGAGACGTGGAAGAAGAGAATATTTGGTAAAATGGAGAGGACAACCAAGAGAAGAGAACACTTGGGAGCCGGAGCAAAATTTGAAGAATGAGTACGGAACCAACGAGGCGTTCAAAACTTTCCTGGCGCGTGAACGAGAACGCCTCAAAATTTCATATACCACCTCGGGGAGAATGGAGATATGCGATGCTGAATCGAGGAGTGTACTGATTGGAGGATAGGGACATTTAGAGAGATCGTCGATGAGGACATCGACCTTGGGAGAGGGTAATGTGATGAAAAGGCATAGCCAAGGGACTAGCGGGCCTTCAATTTGGTTATGACGCGCAGCCACCGAGAGTCTCGTTCCTTGTTTTCGACCTTGTCTATCTTACCATCGCAGTTCTGTAATAACAATATTATCTTATTCTCCTCCTCGGATCTTTATCTGAGCCCCAACAGCAGACTTAGGGTGTTGCTGACAAGACCCCGCTTCGCTGAGACAGGAAGGGATGAAATCCCTGAATAACAGAGCTGACATCCTTAGTTGCTATGAGGCGTCTGTATAATGAGTGAGTGAATTGATTGATATACGATGCATATATTTGAGGAGAAGAAGTGAACGCCAGTATGTGTTGAAATCATAACAGTGAGGTGAATGACCTTGTCAGCCTCGCGGCGAGTACCGAGAAAGCAGCTTAAGATAGTTATATGTAATCATTGCAAGACGGAGGGTGATACTGCTCTGCTTGTTGAAAGGCTAACATATAACAATTAACGCTTATCGTTTAACCCTGATGATCAATGGCTCGCCAGAAAACATGAAAAAAGTGCCCGCGATAATAGAAGGATCACGCCAGCGTCAAGTTACTTGAGCGCCACCATAACAGATCTGGGATTGCAGTAAGTGACGGACAAAAAGACCGTAAGTAGGATTAGTTTAAGGTATGATGCACGCAGGCCCAACGAGTTCCAAGTGATCCAAAGAATACGACAAAGAAGAATATGTTATGCTACACACAGCAGTGACAATGATCGATTCCGGTATTTATGTTCATGTAAATCAAGTCCGATGCAAGTGCAAGTAAATGGACGAAGAAAAGCTCCCGGCCCATTGAACCCCGAATGAAAAATACAAAAACATTCATCGCACGAGGGCCAGACGCCCGACCATGAGAGCACCAGCTATGACAGCGACCAAGCTAGGCAACGCTTGCGCAAGTCCCAGAGCGTTGCTCATCTGTCGACCTTGGCTCGTACCCGCTAGGGCGTCGGCTAATCCTTTCTCACCATTCGAGGTAGCCAGAACAGAGGGGTCAATGGTCATGGTTGGTCCATGGAGATTCGTGTATGTGGAGGTTGAGAAGGTCATTGTTGAGCTCTGGTCGGACTCGGCCAGCGCATTATCGGTGAGGAATACGGGCGAAACCAGGAGCAGGTACTTCGACTTGACACACGTTATTGACCTGGTCACAGGGAATTGTCTGTATGTCGAGTGGTGCCAACAAGTCGTCCATCTGATGTGAATGGACCGCCAAAGGTCTGGGAAATAATCAGTCTAGGTGGTCAATGCGGAAACTTGATGTTGTGCACACCTGTCCAGCCCACGTAAAGTTGTATGTTTTGAGAGACGGAGTCAGCAACAGGTACCTGAGTGAGCGTTAAAAGACAATAAATCCATGGCAATACGGGATCACTCACTTGACTTGCACTTGAGCAGGCACTGTTCCCCCGATCGAAATACTCGCAGTGTAGTTGCTATTTCCAGACGGATCCGTGATAAAGTTCGTCAGCGCGACACGGACTGGCTGGCCATTTTCGTAAATTGCGTAACCCGAGAGTATAGTCATTTCCACCATTTGCCTGCAGATCCAGGACCTGCGCGACATTGGAGGAGCCCAGCGCTTCTGCGACTACTAGAGCCGAGTAATAGATCGGACCTGCGATGGGAGCATCATTGGCATGCAATAGAGAACTGATGCAAGGTAGCTCATACCGATGGTCCACTGATGGAATGTCGACTGGTTTCTCACAGGCGCTAAGAGACAAAGTTAGAACAATCTTCATCCAGGTAAGACAATTAATACGAACGTGTAAAGGGCTGTAGAGGACAATGGTCAGAGGTTGGATGCCGATAGGACTCGAGTTGAACGTACATTATAATATACGCTCTGCCCACCAACATGGAAAAGAACAGTTGAGAAATTGCTGTATGCTAGCTGGAGAGCATAGTCAATTCCCCACAGGGCAGCCCCGAAGCTGTCGCTTAACCCGGGGAAACCTCCGCAAGACGCCGTATTGGTTTCTGACATTATGAAGGGCTTTCCAACGGATTGCGCATATGCGGCAGCACCGGGAACTCGTTAACAATGTCAATTCCGGCTTGGTGTGTCAAGAAGGACGGGAACATCTCTTGACCAGTGCGCTCAGTTCCTATGCCAAACTGAGCGTAACAATTATCAGTGGGGTACCTTTAGAGTTGTGAGCCGACGACGATAATAATAAACAATCTATCGTTCACCTTTCAACACCCAATGCAGCAAGGTTTTGGTTGAAGTCTGTGGCGAACCCGGTTTGCCAGATATCCGGTAGGCTCCACACACCAGCCAGATTGGGGCCAATGAGCAGATTTTTGTTGGGAATATTAGAGTCTGCTTTCATTGCGTCGATAAGAAGACCGAATTCGTCGTGGTAATCCTGAGGGCTATAAGACTGCAAGAGGTTCAACAATGTGATGCAGAATGCGGCCAGAAAACCCTACATTCGGTCGGTGACCGTGTCGTGAATAAAGATCAGGCTCATTGCCAGCCTAAAGCAAAAACAAGTAATCAGAGACCGGCGTATTATACGTCAGGTTTCCAAACCTGTAGACCAATCAGATAACTTCCAAGCATCGCCTCTCCAACTTCAGCGATCTGCAAACGCCAATTCTGAGTGTCATTGAACGGCACACCTGTGCAAGAAGGTCAGTGACAACAAGAGTATTATCACGCATCGCATACCCATGTACCAATAGACATCAGTGAGTGCAGATCTCGGCCATCATTTTGATGATCTCGTTTGTGAAGACAAGGGGCGGCGTTGCTGTCTTGGAGGTGTTCAGTCTCGGAATAAT
>NW_024540574.1:0-33813 GCF_016647625.1 Suillus subalutaceus | reverse complement strand
TCAACCTCGGGGTAGATCGATTGCAGACGCTGTATGGCAGCAAAAGACGATCTCATTCCGCTGGAGATGTCTCTTCGTGAAGGGCAGGCCAATGACTCCCTTCACAACCTCCGAATTCACTTGTGCACAAGGCGATTCTGTTTCGAACAACAGTTAGGCAAGCCAAATCCAGGCCCTGAAAACTCGAGCTTGGTCCCAGGTGACGTCGGTGCAGCAGGCAGTGTCCCTCCATGCCAGTATATATACGAAGACGAGGAAGCAAATGATGCAACTGGAGCCAGGCAAGACCAGGTTCAGAAATACAAACCCCTGCTTCGAGAGCAACTCAAATCAGCACTGCCGTCGGCGATCCAATGCCCGAGGTCAGCGAAACGAGTCCCTCACTTGGTTCTGGTCAGTCGAAGTCGACCTTGGGGGTCCCAATCACTCGTGGAATGAGGAATGTGAGTTCGGGCATGCTTGATGTTGTCCCGCACTCAGCTGACGGAGTCATCCAAAGTTTACCGAGTTCATTGGCTCCGGGCAAAGGCACTACGGGATCGATGGAAGGAAGAAAATGATGTTGGTCCAATTGGAGATGGATTGGACATGTAACTTTTTCTTGTGGAAAGCAACCCAATGGGGTGACAGGATGCGCGAATCATTGGTGAAACACCTTCCGGGTCATGCATGCTACTCGGGAAGGCAATCCCAAATGTATTCATTTCTGGCACAGGATGCCCAGGCAGCATTTCAAGACCTGAAGACCGGGTTTATAGATGCTCGAGATGAATGAAATTTTTTTGCCAACGATGACCCAAACATTTTAGTCCCGGGAATTGGCCGGGTCGACCCATGTCGGAGTTTGAAAATTTTTATCAATCAACCAGTGGCTCATATCTTGACCTCCGAACCAACTGCCATTGTCATTGTCATTTCCAGCTTCATAATCCTGCATTAACCATGTCTGTATTGCATACTCCCCCCAACATCCCCTTCTAATTCTCAGACTTCCGGCAATGGGTTCCGACCCCTCACACTCACTCAGGCAGATATTGCAGCTACAATGTCAATGGCTGCATCTCGCATCCGAGCGTCCATCTCTCAATATCAGATGGAGGCTGCCCACACCCAGGAGCCATCTGCTACTCGGATCACGCACTTTAAAGCCGGGCTGCAATGGGAGATAGCTGTAAGAGGCTGATGACTGTGGTGGTCAATGCTGACATTTCCAACAGACTTTTGTGACTCCCATCCTGCAGTACTCAGCTGCAAGGAATATCATTTCGGTTGTTCCGAGCCCGGTTGCTCATATTCTTCAGTTGATTCCCGAGCTCACCTGGAACATGGTTCCGGACCACATCTTTTCATCCCACCTATGCCAGTTTCAAGACGCTGCAGATCTGGGGGATCCCTCCCGCATTGTATCCACCTATGGTACTCCATGGTGGACCAGATCAACTGCCATCCCGAACGAATTATGGCCATGGGATCAGGTATTCGCTAATTGTGTCTGTCACTACCAGCATTGGCTAGTAAGACTTTTACAGAATTTCCTTGAGTGATGACTAATCCTTTCTAGTCTGGCGTTGAGGACGAACGTCTTGTTGTTCCCGAGCAGGTGGATGAAAGCTCGGTTGCAACACTGAAGGCACTGAGGTGGATGAGGGAACACCTCCTGACAGTGATTGAGGATCAACAAGCTGGCATCCGTGAAAAGATGGCAGAGATTCAGATGTACACCGCCGTCCTAACCAAATTGAACCCAAGGGGACCAGAGTAGTTCTAGTCCTTCAGTTCAGAATGTTGAAGTCTAAATTCTGTACATGATGAAATAAGTACTGAAAATTACATACTGACTTTCGAATATCTGACCTATTGCTATATGCTGAGTCCTGCATACCAAATATTGAGCATCGAGATCCAGATATCTTGAGTTCCAAATATTGAGTCCCAAACATAGAGTCCCGGATATCCAGTCCCGAAGCCCAAGATTTGAGACGAGACTTGAAACTCGAACATTGCTATGAGTTGCGAGTTTTGAGTCCCCACCGAGTCCTGACAATCAAGTCCCACAGCCTGACTATCGAGTCCCAACCATCGAGTCCCAACCATCGAGTCCCAACCATCGAGTCCCGACAATCGAGTCTTGAAACCCGAGTCCTGACAATCGACTCCCGAAGCCCGAGATTTGAGTGCCGACCATCGAGTATCGAGTCCCCAATATCGAGACCCAAAACCCAAGCAGCCCGAAGCCCGAGATTCGACACGAAACAAATCAAAACTCCAAACACCACGACACTTTCTTGAATCACCGAGTACCGAAACCCGAGTACCGGGTACCGAGTCTTGAAACCCGAATCCGCACTATCGAGTCCCAACTACCGAGTCTTGAAACCCGAGTCCCGACAATCGACTCCCAAAGCCCGAGATGTGAGTGCCGACCATCGAGTATCGAGTCCCTATTATCGAGACCCGAAACACGAAGCCCGAAGCCCGAGATTCGACACTCGAAACAAATCGAAACAAAACTCAAAACATGACACTCATCAATTTTGGGAGTTGTTTTCTTGAATCACCGAGTACCGGGTACCGTGTACCGAAACCCGAAACCCGGTACTCGGTAGTCGGTGAAATCGAATATCGAGTCCCGACTATCAAGACCTGAAACCCGAATGTTGAGTATGGAGTGCCTGACATCTAGTATCATGTATTTGAAGGTGGGTACTAACACGGGTAACTACCTTTCTACTTCTTCCAATCCAACCTTGCCCATCCACACGACGGAATCCCAGCATAAACATGAACAGCATCCCTCATATACCATGCCCAGGCAATCCGATCCCCTTCCACTGCATGAACCACGTGTCTGACAATCCTTCCCAAAAATGCAATCATGCACCCCGGATCGTACCTTAACTCTAGCTGCAGGCTTGGCATACTCATCCGAGCATTAGAATAATTCCCCACGCTAGTGAGAATATCGAAGCATTCGGAAATCGATGAGGGGTCTCGATGATTCGGGGTTTCCCGATTGCATATGATGGTGAGGCTGTTAAACACCGTTGCCCAGTACTGGAGAGTCTCTGACATCTTCGGCAGTTCCTTGCTTCATGCCTTTTCTCCGAGGCTCGCAAAGGCTTGCAACCCTGCCCAGTACTGCTCAGGATGCATCACCCTGAGTGCCGCTGTGGCAATGGCTGCTGGCCTCGCAATGGCTTTGAGGATGTTCTCGGAGGATGGTCCCTTCAATGATGCAGATACCTCCGGATCGGACTGATTCTATGGGATTGGTGAGTTTAACTACCGAGATCGCCATCTCATCAGATCCTACCTCGTGCCCCTGCTGAAACCATGCTGGAGATAAATTAACGCATCCGGGAGTTAGGACATCATTTTCCGAGCTTGGTGTGAACCACTGTTGATTAGTCCGCCAAATCCCATTGAGCTTTATGCTTTGTTCGAGCATGGGAGCTAGCAAATCCGAGGCCGCCCAAATTTCATTCTGTACGTACCATTTGATGTTCAATATCCATCCAGTCACAATATATATAACACACCTGGGTGGCATCGGTCAAGGCGTCTGGGAGGTACCATGCGATGATGGCACCGGATGCATCAAGAATTGTCGCGGGTATGTCGATCAACTTTGTGCCCTCATGGCCAGGAGGACACCTCTCAAGCAACTTTTCCTCTCTCTCTTCATTACGCCCCGTGTCCTTTGGGGAGATCAATTTGCTATATCTTGCAATATCAATTGGCATCTGAACTGTGATGAAGCAATTTGACTGATAAAACGAATTTTCCGAATCTGCAGGAAGACTCACTGGGATTTTTATATGCCTTTATGAGCCGATCAACCAATTGATCACAAGCCATCACCAGATCAGTGTCTAGGTTTGGAGAAGGTATAACTGGGTCTCCTCCTGTCTTCTCTGCATTGAATTTCTGTTCCGTATAATCACATGCCACATGAGTGACAGTCAGGGCCCAAGTGCGCAAGAGGGTTATTTCATCATCGGAAGTGGAAGAAACATCCATGATTGAATTGATCTTGTGAGATCAGAAGCTGAATCCTGAATGTCCGCACTTTGGTGTTAAAGGGGGTGGAGATTGAGAGGATCAGATAAGGGAGCCTTGGATGATCTGAGCTTTCAAAGATCTATTTCTCTTATCATCTATTGCTCAATGAAATACCACATGATTGGAAGTCTGTTGGATGTCAGATACTCGTTTGTCGAGACCCGGGCCTCGGATCTCGGTACACTTCACTCGATTTTGATACCCAGGACACCATAGTTGGAACTTGTCTCAAATCTCGGGTCTCGGGTCTCGGGCCTCGATGGTCGGGACTCGATATACGGGACTCGTTGGTCGGGACTCGATACTCGATTGTCGGGATTCAATGGTCAGGCGTCGGGTTTCATGACTCGGTAGTCGGGACTCGATGGTTGATTTTTGGGATTCGATAGTTGGGGCTCAGATATTGGTACACTTCACTCAATTTTCGGTGGTCGGAACTTGGCATTTGGCATTTGGTAGGCTTGGATGATGTTGGCTTTCAAAGATCTATTATCATCCATTGCTCAATGAGATACCAGATGATCGGAAGTGTGCTGGACATCACATATTTGTTTGTCGATACCCGGGTCTCGGAACTCGGTACACTTCGCTCGAGTTTCCACTTCACCCCTTTGCAAAGCTCCGTGCCATACCACATCATTAGATGACTTTGAATAATCACCTCCTTTGATTTGGATGATATACAACTAGCTGAGCTCCATCATGTCTACAATTATCATTCTCCTGGGCCCACCCATCTATCTTATATACCCCCACGTCGGCCTACCCATCTATGCAATATATGTCTCCCGTCGGCCCACCTGTATATAATACATCTTTTACCACTCCCTCGGCCCACCCGTCTAATATGATATATATCTGGGCCCACCTGTCTATGTGATAACAAGCACCCTTGATATACCCGGCTATTTGATACATATCTACCTTGGTACACCCATCTACATAATATCCAACTACCTCGGCCAATCCGTCTATTGAAAATTCATGTCCATTGGCCCACCCATCTACTTTACATATTCCCCACCTGGGCCCACCTGTCTCCATCGGGAATAATAACACTCCCGGCCCATCCGTCACAGTCGAGGATATATCTACCCTCGGCCCATGGTCCGCTGGCCCGTATCATACGGGATATTATGCATGTCCGTCCACTCGTATAATACGGAGATATGTTACTGCAATATGTGTGGAGAAGAAAGACCGAGAAAAAGGAACTCCGGCAAGCAAAGGACGCCAAGGAAAGCTATGAAAGAGACTTTCTTTTGGTAAGTCAAAACATGGTATGGAAGCTGCGACTTACAGTGATGTATAGGGAGAAGTGTGATGTCTCTTCAAGGACGTTTTCAACATTTCCCAAGACACCAATTTCATACTCCATCAGGCAGCTAGTTGTGAGGACGTCTACTTATATGAATACGAAGATGGCCCAGGTCCCGATTGCAAAGATCTTGCTTTTGATCTTAAATGTGGGTCCAAAGCCCCTGGAATGACAAAGTCATTGGCTTGCTCCTTGGAGAATTGCAGAGGAGAAGTGACCAAGAGAATTGGCCATTCCAAAGGTCAGAGGCATATTTCAGGGAAGTTCTTCAAGACCGCTACAAGCGCCTGCGTACAGTCTGGACAGCCGCACAACCCAAGGTTACACCAAAGGGCGGATTGGAAACTCCTGCAGAGGTGGAACAGAGGCTGATCATGAAGAAGGATGAGTTATTGAAAATGACTCATCAGACAACGCATCAGAGAAATGTGCGTTTAAGAGCTCCCTATTATTCCGGTACTGACACTTTCTCAGAAATATTTTCGCAGAGTCACGGTTCTTGACCATCTCATTAAGTACAAGGCTGACAAGAACCAGGAAGACCTTCCAGCCTGGCAGTGGCTCCAGCGACTAGTGAAGACGTTAGGAGAGAGCGGAATGAGTTCGGAGGAGAGTGATGTCAAAAATGATATTGAAACAGTTCTTCATGTCAAGAACATGACTTGGCGCTGTGCGATCGAACAGGAATTGGATATCATCGATCACCAAAGAATCATGGATGATGATATTTTTGCCCCCCAGGGTTCAAAGCCGATGAAACGGATATGCTCAGCTTGGAATCCAATGACATCCAGAACAGAAGTGGATGGATTACCTAAAGCATTATACAATGAGGAATGGCTTGCAGGTTTGACAAAGCGTCAAGTCGAAAGGTTATCAATGTCAGATGAAACATTTAGATGGATGAAAGTTGCGGTAGTGTAGTGTTGAATAACCAGACACGACAGTACCGACCGTTGTGTCAGAGGAGAGGATAAGGATGGCACCACAGTATGGGCCATTGCGCCAGGTAATCAAGGTCGAGGTATAAGCCTGTATAGATAGAGTGTAAGGACAAGACGACAGTGCACACCGTCATATCCACCAGTCGAAGTCCAGAGACACGGCAGTACAGACTGCCGCATCAACAAGTCAAAATCACAGACCGTATGTGTACTCTTATACCATTTAGGCTCAGCAGTCTGTACTGCTGAGTCTTCCCTTCGACCGAAGTCCAGCAGACATGACAGTACATACTGTCGTGTCAGAGGAGGAGATGATAAGGGATGAGGGATGAGGGATGGTGCCACAGTACAGACTGTTACGCCAGGTACTTATTAAGTTATAAGTCAAGTTAAGGCAAGAAAGACTCTGAATCAATTCGTCAGAAAGTTCAAACACCTGCAAATAAAGTCACGTGTAAAGTAAATTCAAGACTCAAAGTCTCAGCCAACCTGTACTCTCTCGTAGTGCTATACCATCTATTTATATTTAGGGCTCAGCAGTCTGTACTGCTAGGCATTGCGACTACATAACAGAACAACAAACACTAAATTAAAAGTCTAGACTCAGATAAACATTTGTAAACAACCGACCTGACTTTCTTGAAGTTTCTCAGGAGCTACTAGTAGTAGTTTGTCTGTTCTGTTCCGCAACGCTCAGTGGTATGTACCGCTAAGTTGTGACATTCATTCAGGCATTTCTACTCACATTCCACGCTATGACTTCAAGTTTTTGTTTTTCAGGAGCTATTAGTTACCTAGTTGCCTGTTCTGTTCTGCAATGCTCAGCAGTATGTACTGCTAAGTCGTGACGTTCGAGGCATTTCTACTCACATCTGACATTATGGCTACCTCCCTCCCTCCCTTCTATCAGATTTCCAAGGCTCAGTGGTGTGTACTGCTGAGTCACAAGTAACTCTGGTCCAGGTCTTTCCACTTGTGTCTCAGGCAATGCTACAAGGCTCAGTGGTGTGTAGAGCTGAGTTGTACTGCTAAATCGTAACCCTGGCCCATCTTTCTACTCATGTCCCAGACAATGCTACAATTTATCTGGAGATGCTCTGGCTGTCAGATAAATCAATTGTCAGGCACAATGACTCAGACGTCATGTGGGTTCCGTAATTATGTCTCTGGGCGCACAGGATAATAATATTAATAAAGGTGCTTGTAAATTGCTTATGCCACATTTGGTCCCTTGGCGTTCTCTTCCTCCTCCTCTGCAATGTGTTTCAATTTATCGTTCAGCCCTTTCAACGACTCCTGTAACTGCATTTGATCTAGCACGAAGTAAGGGTCCCGTTCATCGTTTGCCAGGATGTCAAGGTGCTTGTTTAGCAAGGCAGTTATGTCATTGAAGTATGTGCTTGTGTTCCCCTGTTTAACAAGTTCATACCACTCCTCTGCAAGGGGAATGAGGTCTTGGAAATAGGGGGCGAATTGTTCGCGCAGGCGAGCTTTCCCTGTTGGGTGTTGCACAAAGAAGAACTTCTTGTAAGCACATGCATGAGCATCCAAAGGCGAGCCATTCCATTTGTGTGGTAGCCAAGGTGTCACTTTCCTGACAGGACGATCCGCAGTGTCATCAAGGCGGCGCACTGCACCAGCAGGACCTTTGAACATGATACAGACCCAGGCGAAGACATAAAACAGGGATTCAAGGTCATCGAGGAAGGTGTGTTCGACTCTTCCTATTTGGATGGGTTTGAAGCTTGAGGCTGTCTTAAGTTGAGTTCCTTCCATCTGACTTTGTGTGTACTGGATTTGGGCCATCTCAGTGAGGGCATGAACCGACATAAAGGGAATCGTGCCCTGGATGTACATCAATACATTAACATTGAATAAGTGTATGCCGCTCACTGTTCCACCGGTAGGATACATATCGTCCTTCGTGATGCGCATCGCAAATTCCCAGTCTATCAACACCCCTCGACTGCCACCTCTGATGTCCTCTATCATGGCATTGTTCAGACTGCAGTCTCTGTGCAAAATGCGATATTCTTCATATGTGCACCACTGAACTGGGTACAACAGGGATTAGTCCAAGAACAGGCATGCTCCACAGTAAGCTCACTTAGCGCAATGTCACATAATGTCCTAACGAGTTCCTTTCTACTTCAAAACTTCTGTAAATGACGAGCCTTGGGTCTCAGGACGAGACGAACATGTGTACGATACATTCCAATCGTGCTGTTGTGTATTTTCTGGTGATATAGTTGCGTATCGTCGGGCTGGTTCGGCGTCACCTCTACGAGCCAGAATTCCACGAGCTTGGGAACACCTGGGACGTCCTTCATCGCTTCCAGCATGTCCACTTCATTCATAACAATATCCATCTTTTCTTGCACGTCCACTTTGCCATTCCTGCTATTCTTCACCCAGTGATCCTTGATGATGTACTCTTTGCCATCCCTCCTGGCCAAGTAACACATGGTTCCGCGACCTACAAGTCCTTGACCAGAGAAGAGGACCTTCAATAAATCATATTTGTGCTCGTTGACTTTCATCTTTCCTATCACAATATCACTGGATGATGATGAGAGTAACGGTGACCCATTGTCGTCGTGCGGCAGCTTGGTAGAAGCAGGAGATTTGAGATATTCAATGTATGGGTCCATAGAATGTGGTTCATGTTGCACGTGAGACTCAGAGCGGATTTTGTTGCTGAAGACTTTTTTCTTTCGCCAAGAAAGATTCATCACTTTCCGGTCCCACAATGCTGCAGACAGAGATTGCGTTAGGTTAACGGACATTGTGGAATTGAATCCTATGCAGTCATGAGTGCCGTAAACGATGCACGCCATGATATATCTGAATTTGTCAGGTTCTTGATGTATGTCAACCGGTCAGGTCACAATCCCACCCGAGTGGTCATATATGTGTACCCTAAGTTCGCGGTACTCCTTGCAAAAGGAGAGACAGAGCACGAAGCGCCTCCATGGCTGTTCTCTGAAGATGAGCCATGCTTTCGTATCAAGCGTCCTTCTGGCATGCTCCTCAGGAGAATAATGGCTAGAGGTCAGCTCAGCAACAACAAGTATGTTCCTCCACTGCAGTTCCACCTCATTTAATAAGCAGAGATCGGGCTTGCACTGAATAACATCATCTCTGATGGGTTTGGTAGCATGCAAACCATACCATAGCGGTGGGAGAGTGCATGCCAAGAAGGATTTGGCAAGTGCTTTGTTGAGGGAGTTAAGGAATAATGGGAATGTCTTCTCGATACTCTGACCTTGCACAGGAAGTGCTAAAGGCCATGCTTTTGTTGTAGAGTCATAGAGTAGTGATGTGTCTGTATGTCTAAGGGTGTCTGCAGCAGGTAAATGAGTTTTAAAGGACTGGAAGATAAAGGACAACAAGTGCCCTATATCATTGCCAGAGTCTGATTCGTTCTGGGATTCATGAGTGATCAAACGATTGAGTTCGGAAGTTGTCAGTTTGTCCATAGAGGAGACATCTGTGTAATCCCTAGAGGGGCCTACTGGCAGTGATGCAAGTTTTAATCCGCTGTCGACAGATCAATAATGCGTCACGGGTAGTAATTAACTCGAACCATCCGATGACTACAATATTAATCACCAAACCAGAAGTGTGACTAGTTGTGACCCAGTGTGACCCGATGCCACCCGAATAGAATAAGAGAATGCGACTCAGGATAAGTTAAATATTGTATATGTTATATTCTGTTATATTCTGTAGATGCTGAATATGAGAACGTGACTCAGGCAAATTCAACATTGACTAAAGTTCCTCCTGCTCTTGCCCACGGCCATCCCTACTTCTGCCTAGCACGCGTGATTCTCGCATGAGCTCCTCTGAGCAGCAAATCGCGAGATTGATCATATAATTGGAGCAGCAACCTTTGCGAAAGGCAGCGATGACGCCTTGTTGTCACTGCGGATCAGAACGTCGGCATTAGATATGCCTTTGGCATGAATTAGCCGAATGGCGAGTTCAATGGCCGTGGCCTCAAGCCAACCTATGTCCCGAGAAGGGCCCCGCCAGTCTTCGACTGTGTGCCAGAAGGCCCAACGTCCATTCCATAAGAGACCGATACCAGTTCCTGTTGAGGCGTCCACCCAGATGTTATAGTCTCTGGTGGGAGGAGGAGGGGATAGGTCGCGAGGGACCAGATTCGCTGTGAGAGTAGCGAGCCACCATTTGAGATCGGTTTTGGTGGAATGGCTGAGGTATCTAGGGGAGAGCTCGCTCGTCTCGTTCGAGCCATAAGCGGCGATGTCTGCATAGAGATTAGAAAGGTATGAACGACTGTGAGGATATGGGAAGGTAGAGTGATTGAGAAAGCCCGCGATGTGTTCAAGTTCTCGTTTTGGAGCTTGTCTGTCCAAGTATAGAGCAAGGAACTCGGCTAAACGAGCAATGTATTTGAGACGCTTAGACTCGAGAAGGAGAATGGTTTTGTGCAGCAAGTCCCAGTCAAAACCAATGTATTCCCCAGTATCCTCGAATGATTGTCCTTTTGACTTGTGCCATGGGACCTTGGCCGGAGAAACGAGAGATTTGGCGTGTTCTAGGTCATAGTCATATCTATAGACTTCGCCATTGGAAATGCCCAGGTAGAGTCCATGCGCAGATGGAAAGCGGAAGAGGCTGACATCATCTACCCATTTTTTGGATGGTTTGACGTCGAGGACATGCCAAATATGGACTGTCGCATCGGCAACCTCGCCCTGTAAACCTGCGGCTGAAGCTAAGCCAAAGGGAATATTGTGATCTATGTAGAGTTTACCATCATGGTAAATGATTAGGTAGCATTTGTGATCGGGAGCACATGGAATGCCTTGGTAAGCAGCCTCAATGTCCAGGGTAGCAAGTTGCGCCCCGGGCGGAGCATGACGAACCTAGATAGAGAGAAAAGCGTGAGAAGACACTATACGAGGATGATGAATTGATGCATTATATGATGCAGGATGTGTACCAGAAAGGTTCGTGCCTTCAAACAATAAGTTGCGAGTGTAAAAGACTAACGCAAACTCATCACACAGTGCGTCCGAAACGAGATATGTACAGGATGGAAGGAGGATAATGTATGATGTCTGCAAATTCGGACGCTGTGCCCCATTCAGTAGGATACTCCTCTGCATCTATTTCATCATTAACAGAGTGACTCATCGAGCCTGCATATGATAGATGGCGACAGACACGATACTTGTCTGGAGCACCATCTAGGCCCATTTTGACCACGGCTTGAAGCGGAGACGAATGGAAATGACCAATCTTGGCGTAAAGCTCGTTGTGGGAGAAAGGACCAGAATAATAGGCCCTTTGCAAGTTCCTCTGTGACGTACTCGTCACAGACTTCCTTGAAGGCTTCAGCGCCAGGTAGGTTATTGGGCGTATAAGAGGTAGTGAGGGGAGAGAGGTTATGACCTATGGGGAAGCTGTTAGTCAGTTTGTAACTTAGTTCTGGGAATTGATGCGTGAGATTCGTGCGTGAAAGGAGAGTGTCAAAACTATCAGCCAAATATGGCGTGATGATGTGAGAGTAGTCAGGGTCTTGGTCATAAGGCGAGGGAACATGCTGCAAGTTATCAAAGTATATGTATCGTGGAGGCGGTTGCAATGCAAGAGAGGAATCTATGGTGCAGAACAAGAAGTGATCCTCATTGGTGGGATCCAAGAAAGAGATCTCGGCCGTCGAATCAGAGACAGACGTGTGAGAGAGCACTGTGCTCTGTGCGTCCGCAGAAGGAGCAGATATGCTGCTCGGAATGATCTCATTTGCAGGGTCATCGAGGGTTGTTGAGATTATAAGTGACACAGAGCTGTGAGCCCTTAGAATGTTTGCACAGGTTGCCAGAGAGGTACTTCGAGAAAGTTTGTGCTCCTTTCTGCGACGTCTCTTCAGAGCAGTCGGAGAAATGATGGCCCATACGTCCGCAGATGATGCACATAGGGTCAGAAGACTTGGATTTGCCATCATGAAAGGACGGGTTGTCACCCTCAGTGTGCTTCTTGGGCAAGCGTTTAGCATCCCTATCATATGGCTCAAAGCGTGAAGAGGAAGCATGTGCGTTACAATCAGGAGCAGAAGAACGTGGGAGTTGCTCCTGGGCACGGAACATGAACTCCTGCATCGTGTTGTATTTTTTCTTGGTGAGACAATGATTCCATTCTGTTTGACAGTGTTGGTGGGGTCGAAGAGTGTAGTTCTGATGGGTCTCAACATCGAATTCAACGATGGCCTGAAAATTCTTTCTAATGGCCTTGTCCTTGGAGAGTGTGGTGAAGTGAGTCGTCCAGCGTTTAAGGGAAACTGCATCACCAATCTCTTCAATCCATGTGAGGTAGCGTTGATATGCTTCCTGCCAGGACAACGGGTCAAGGTCAAGCTCGCTGTCGAACTGAGAGAGATCTAAAAGGTGGTGAGAGATGCCGCCAACGTGTACCTTTGACCGTTTGAGTGTGTCCTTCACGATGTAAACATTCCATGTTCTGATTGGTGAAGAGGGTAAGAGGACAGTATTGTCCAGCACTGTATAAGTCATTGACGAAGCTGTGAATGCTGAAGTTGTAAGTTGAATCTGAAGCAGAGCCTGCAGGAAGTTCTTTTGAAGAGTCAAAAAGAACTTTTGAGACGGAGGCGACGTTAGGTCTAAGCGTTGATTTAGGCATGATTGTATCCAGTACGGCTGAGCCCTGAGCTTGAGAGGTGGGTGAGAGTTGATTAAAGGCTGAGATCCATTGTTGTACAGTATAAGACCAGTCCTTTGCCTACCCCCACTCCTTTACCCACCTCAGGCAAAATTCATTATTTCTTCATTTTTTCACATCAACATATAGGAAGATATTAAAGATGAGGCCTCAACGGACATTTATATAGTATACGATAAAGAATTGATGTTCACAATGTTGTGCATGACACAAATTGGTTGATTTTTCCTTCCTGAGTGAATTTTGTTGGGAGCCATAGTACATCAGTGATTTTTTTTTGAGAAAAAGTGGCTGGTAGAATACAAAGTATATACTTCAAACATCATTTTCACCTGCAACGGATTTGTGGATACTGTTAGCTAGTCAATTCCTACTCTTGATCTATCTGTTATCTTGACCACCTTCGACACCATACATCGTAGACGCTTCTCAGAACCATGTACCGCATGACACTTCCGCACATCAATTCTCCGGCTTGACTTAGCTAATCATTCCGCTACGTACATAGTCTTCTCGCTCTCGTACGAGCTTCCTCAGTATTGTTCCCTAACACTACTGAGGTATGCATCATTGTTATGTCTCACACTTATCTTGTACTGATGTACCTTAGCTCGTTCTCATCTCGCTAGGTACTACCAATTTAGTATTGTTCCCTAACACTACTGAGCTCGTTCTCGTCTCACTAGTCTAACTAGTGAATAGATACCTCCTTTGTTCCTTCTGCAGAGTACATAGATTGAACATGGGAGGTCTTATCTTGGCGAGCTTGTCACACATGGCTGTCACGCTGTTCAGCTTCCGATAACATCATCAATTTTCATTGCCTTTTTGAATTACAAATCCACGGTGTTGCATGATGTGACATCTAAATCGAGGTGGGCAAAGGACTGGTGAAGTCAAAGATAACGCTGTTTTCAATGATCTTGCTACAACACACCAACGTCGTTGTCAATAGCTCTCAAAAAAATTTGGCAGTATTTACATGTACATTGGAATATTACTGTCTACTACGATTTTTGAAAAAACGAGCTATTATGAAGTGGGATGCATTTCAAAATGTGGTGGGCAAAGGACCAGTCCTATACTGTATTGCAGTTCCCGTCGGTTTGGGAGGAATGGGGATAAGTAACTCGTCTGCAGGGACGTTGAGATCGCCGGCGTCTCTGCGCACTTGAAGAGAGAGATTATGAGTATGACGGCGTAAGTTCTCGGCTATCATCTGGTCATGAGTCATTTGTGGACCCGAGGGGATAGCCGAAACTGTGGCGTTAGTAGCAGGAGTAGAGGAAGGATTGCCTGTTGTAGTCGCTGGAGGAATTGCCGAAGCGGAGGCAGTGGTAGAAGTCGTATTGGAAGTCATGATGAGAGTATTAGTCGAAGATTTTCAGGATCGTTGTTGGAGAGTGCGAAAAAATGGGAGAGCGACAGGCAAAAGGAGATGGGCGCAGAGAAGAAGAAGGGAGTGAGGCGCCGATTCTCAAGTCGAGTCCTTTTGACTGGGGTAAGATAGATGTGTGCTTCAATAACATAGAAGCACAAGTGTGGACGATCTACATGCGACCGCTTACAAAGGCCCGGTTTCACGTGTCAACGCTCGCAAGCTTGCGATCCACTCGAAACGACCAACTTACCTGTGATGTCTGTGTCACTGTACGTCACTGTGCAGTGTCACACATCCTATCAGGGTTTTACTGATGAGATGACCAGTTTGCAGGATGAGCTATAAGGTATCAGCGTCATAGTAAAAAGAATGTTGTGAGGTGCGTGCATACCTGATTTTCAAGTTCCTTGCACAATTGGTGTCTGTCCGGCGCGGAACTCACCAAAGAATCCAATCAACGAACGCGCCATATCATCTTTAGCCAGGTCAACGAATCCAGTAAGGCTTTCATCTCTTTCAAACCGTGGAGTGGAGTTTCGCCTACACCAGACTCTACAAGCACCTCCCTATCTGTTCTCGCACGGACGTCTTCATCAGGGAAAACCTCCCCCCCGAAATCGAGGTAATTCCTTGTAATTCCTCTGTTTTTGGAAGATTTCAAGTGAATTCAGGTTTTGCAGAATTATTTAAATCCGGTAGCTCGTTTTATGAATTCCTTTGAATTCCGAGTAGTTTCTCTGAATTCCATTGAATTCACTCGTCGCTTGATGGATTATTCTGATTATCGTCCAATTCACTCGATGATCGGTCGATGTCAAATTCCACGAAAATCAACATTATATTGCATTAAAATGGCTTATCACAATGTATTATACATGAACATGGGTATCAACAGCACACGAAGACGCTAGTGCTTGAATTAGATGCAACTATGATCAAGTCGGATCAGCAATAGAGACACAACAACCTTTAATCCTCGGACATTGCATTAACATCAAGGTAGTCGAAGTTGCTCCCCGAACCAGCCAGCAGTAACATGCTCTGCGACACGCTAACAGAGAGTGTGTGAATGACAGGCGCAATCCAAGGAACCTGAAACACACCTGACAGCCTTGAAAAGCCATGCCATAAGCGCGTGATACCTTTTTTTTCCCGCGTTCGGAAATCCGAGTGAGGGTTGCAATGTGGAGGGCAGCGTTGCAGGATTTGACTTGCGAGCTCGATGGTGGATTGCCACTCATCCAGTCCATCAGTATAGACTAAGTCTGTGAAAGTAATATACTTAGCATTGTCGGTCTACAGTAAAAATACCTAAAAATCTACGATGGTTGCAACCACAACTCCGATTGCAGGATACGGCCGAAGCACCATCAGCGTCAGATAAGCGGGCAAAAGGACAAGGTTAGCGGGACACGAGAAAAAAGGTCACACACATTCTGAAAGCAGAACATGGCCATGGCACCATCAGCGTTGGGTAAACAGGTCAAAGACAAGGACACGCACAGAGCAGGACATGGACACGGCACCATCAGCATCAAGTAAGCAGGTCAAAAAAGAGATTACACACATCCCGACAAGGAGCGAAAACATTCAGTAAAGAGAAGAGTGTGCGCAACTCGAAGTAGTAGAGAGAAGGGGAATGGACCTGCGTGTCATTTTCAAACCAAACTTTTGAAATTCAACTGTGAGAATAAACTCGGCATTTCCCGGATTGATCAGAATCCGTCTAAGTGTTTCGCTCCTCAGTGCTGCGCTGTAGCTACCATTTACATTTTCAACCGTTTTGATCATGCTAATGCTCTACACTCATTTCTGCTTGTCCACTTGTGAGTATTTCTTCTTATATGGGCTTTTGCCCCTCGTTTCACTCATTTTTAATCATTCTAGTTTGTTTTTTCATGTCTGCGTTTCTGCGCTTGTTTGTCCCTGTCCGCGCTTAGCCTGTGAGTGTTCCTGCTTGTTTTCACTCATTTTCCGATTCATATAATTGCACTTGTGACTAGTGATCTCGCTCGCTCATTCTCATTTGCCAGTTCTCGACGGTCAACGGTCACCATTCTCATTCTTGTTCTAGTTGTGTTTTCGTACTACTCCCTCACTAAACTAATATTTGATCATGAATTTGAGGGTATCGTGTTGCACAAGTCCGTGTCGTCTTCACACTGACAAGTCATGCTGCGGCTGCCTTATTTCGCACACCTGCCAAGGCACCTACCCACTTTGCTTATGTGGAGTGGTTCACGCCATTCGGGCAACCCGAAGCAAACCATGGTTTATACAAAATTTCCCGCGTCATTCGTAATGGAGAGCGTCTCGCGAGCATCATCGATATCTCTGATATTCGCAGGAGTGTACACCTTATTCCAAAATTCGGCCCAGTTGTACCTCGTGAATGGACGAGCAGTACCGTTCTGGAGCTTTGTTCTAGCTTCTTTGTAAACTCGTTCAGTGACAGGCATGCTTATCTCACTATAATCTGACTGGCGGAATTTACTCCGAGTTCATTGGAAATACAACGATTTCTGTTGAATCTGACCAGTAGATTTTATTACTTTCGAAATACATCGATTTCGGTCAAATTAACAGAGTTTCTGGAATTCAGCTGTTTTACATGCGAGTTTGAGGATTTCAGTGGAATTCCCAAGGGAGGTTTTTCCTGATGTTGAGTCGACTTGCGATTGCAGATCACTTGCATCTGTGAAGATGCGGTCTATCGCTACGTGCGCTTGGGATACCGGTTGAGCACTGGCATCATACAGTGCACACCGCATTTGCATCAGAGCGCTCCGAGCGGATATCTAACAACAACGACGGCGAAGACAACGTGCGTGTCCACTCCTTCGACCCAAGCATCCCCGCCAAAACATCACGAAAAAGCGATATCCTCGACCCCATACAATCGTACTGGTATTTCTGAATAGAAGCAGAGGACATAGGATCCGACTTTCAAATAGAGTAGAAACGGTTTCCAATGGATGAATAGGGTCCACATCAAGAATATTTCCAGAGATGGAATTTGCAACTGCCAGTTCCTTGGGAGTGTGATCTACGACATGTTTGGATGCGCTAGCTAGAAGCGGTAAGCACTAGTATGTTTTTTTGGTTTTCGAACTATCGGTGTTGAGCTTTGGAGATGCCGGTGAGGTTAGGGTGGTCACTAGACACTCGGGTTGTTACGGTGGGTTGCAAATGAGGCATTAACATGTCTCCTTTGAGGAGTGTATTATATACCATGGATGTATTTTTTCGTTCTGGTACGCCGTTTTGATCAGCGGGTAACACATAATGAACAGTCGTTCAGACCCTGCAAGTCGATGATATAGTTGTACATAGTAATATTCGGCGTCCTACAAAGGAAACTATTGCAATTTCTTACCGCAATGAATGGCAAGTATGAGCTGTCAAAAGAATGATTCTGATTGATGTCCGACGAGAAAAAAAGAGTCGAGGGCTGGCGTGCGCGCCGTTACGATATACATATATTGGAAACATGTAGCTATTTGTTGCACTTGTCTGGTCATAGGATCAGTGACGGATTTACGACGATCCCAAGCATACACCGCACAACAAGGAGCAAATCCTCAACTCCCGAGATCTGTAATATTATGATCAGTATTACACATGATCAGTCTAATGATCGCCTTACATCAGCTATCGATATCGGACTTGGAGTCGGGGGACCCCTCCATGCTATCATCACTGTCTTCCTCAGGCAGACATAACTTGTGCGCAAGATCCTCGATGTGATCAAGTTGTATGTCAGAAACAACGAACGACGTAATATCGCAGTTATATGCGCCGATATTGAAGTCTATGTCGGTATTAAGGTCTTTCGAGGTACGTGCAACCAAAAGTTTTTCGAAAGAGGAAGCTTCTGCATCGCTACGGGCATATTCTAGAGCGTCCTTCTCCAGCATTGTTTCAAGAAGTCTTGTGCGCTGAACCGACGACTCGATCTCCCAGGCCGTTGTCAGAACACGCAAGCGCTTGGATTCGCGGGTAGCTTGCATCGCAACGACAGCTTGAGCGACGGCCTTGCCAGACATACCTCGCAGGCCACGCTCGAAGAGTTCTTTTCCCTGGTATAAGATGTTTATCATTGTGAAATTGTAGCATTGAAGGCTAACTTACCGCCCGGACATCAGCCAGAGTCATGTCAGTCTCGCCGGAGCATTTTCCGACAGACTTGTTACAAAAACGAAGTTCGATTGCGTTAGGCTCGTGACTATTGTGCTTGTTATAAGGCTTGAACTGTCTTTTTGCGCGTTGCACATAGTAAATCATGTTTTTCGAGGGGGGGAGGCCTGGAAGTGCACACAGCTCATCTTCTGACGAATCATTTGTGTCGTCAGATGATGGTGATAATGGTCGGCGACCCTTGAAGCGTCTGAATGGAGCTCCGTGTCTCATTGGTATATCACGACGATATTGTCGTTGATGGTCAGGTGTCTGGGTACCATCGGGCCAGAGTTGACAGGATGAGTCTTCATCCTGACGAGTAGGACTAAGTTGTCCGATAGAGCTCGGGGGAGTAAAGCAGGCGTGCATTCCTAATTAGCCAGGAGTGCCTCCGGTGACTAGTTGATATCAACAAGTTTTTGGCGTGTGTTGGAAGAGGTCGGATGAAGGTTTAACAGGCGCACAGATTGTACTAGGCCAGTATGGGATTGAAAAACCCTCCCAGTTAGGGTATTACCTACAGCCATCACGATGAATTAATTTCCCTGAAAGGAGTTTAAACTTGGACGTTATCTGGTAGTGTCATTCAGCTGTTACGCTGAGGAAACATGACTGAAATGGCACTTGGTGGGCACAGGTAGGCGTTCATCATAATGACAGGCACACGAATACCAATATGGATCATTACCCTCGCCGTATTAGGCTAAGGCTTGCAGGCCTGTGCCGCCTGTTGCCCGTCCCAACACATTAAATACTCGAATTCTCAATTGAAACTTGAGCTTGCCGAAGTTCTACATGTAATAATCTAAGAATCTAGAACTTAAAACTGAGTCGTGTGCGCATCATGGTCACTGAGATCACCTCGTTACAGAAGTTCCAACTGGAATTCCTGTCCGATTTCAAAATCTTCTGACACTTCCGAGTCAGAGTTCAAGGCCTAGTGGCCATGACAGGGAGGCCACCGGTTCAAGAGTGTAGTAGCTAGTACTCGGAGTGAAGGAGCGGACTTACTAGTAGTAGTCTATAGTTTTTGCTTGTCTTAGTAAGCCGCCTCACTCATGACACTTGCACAGTTGCATTGACCTGGGCAAGCTTGAAGCTTTGACTCTCTGAGTCAATCTAGACTCCTAAATTTCGTTCGGATTGAATTCCACTCCGAATCTGGGTAAGTCCTAGTCTTTGTTACTGCAGTCGCCACGATGCATTAGCTGATTTCCGATCGATTTCCGGGATCATTGACTGAAGAACGAGAAGAATTTAAACTTCAAGCTCAATGTGGCGCCGGCCAACTTCAAGTGGCTTGCCATGGGACTAAGATCGCCTTCAAAGTTTCTGTTTGGCTCATCGCGGTATTTCCGAAGGTCGCTGCTGTAATATCACGATCCTGACCATTTCAGAAATTTAGTGTTCATCGCCAGCCCCAGGAGGCTTGCAAGAACTATGACTCGTGCGGCGGGGAACGGTCTCTGAGAAGCACTGGCTATAATCGAAATTTGTAATGTTACAATGATCAATTGTCGATTGGCAGTCACCAGGAAAGTCAGACATGTAATATGCCTCGTTATCATTACGAGTATCTGATGAACTCGGCTCAGAGCGACTCATACGCGGCTGAGAGACTGGGGCCGCTGCTACTTATGACAGGCTCCGAGTCGTCCAAGGAGTAGCCCGTATCAGTGGTAAGTAATGTTAAATATCAAAGTTCAGTATAAATTCTGACTCTGCCAGGCCGACTCGGAGTCACCGCGACTGCCATCATATCCCCTGGTGGCATCGATATGATTCTTCCGAGCTCAGATGAAGAGTCACATCGTCAGGAGCTTGGTGACGACAGCCACAGATTTGGCAGCTTTGTGCCACCCCCAGACGTCAATTTCGACATGTGGTACGAAGGTATGATGCCCCCAGGAAGCTGGTCTGACATGCCCGGGCCAGCCTCAGGTATGGCACCGAAGCTCCATAAAAACGAGTTGGACGCCCACAGCAGTTCAACTCCAGCCAGTGGGCCAAGTCAAGCTGATCACACCTCCGCGGAAACTCCACTAACCCCCGAAGATTTTCTGGCCATAATCATGAGCTTCGATGACCCAGTTGACAGTGCCGCGGAGGCTGTGGTCACGGGAGCCCCGCATTTGCACACCCTTGGAGTCGCTGGTGGTATTCACGGCCGGTTGTCGGCCTTACGCTTTGACTCGCCGCCATCATCATTGCGTCAGTTTGACTCGCCGCCGTCATCGCGCAGTCGATACACTCCGTACAAATTGCTCGACAGGCCTGCCGTTCACCGCGGCAGGAATCACCATGACCTCGGCGACGATGTAGAACAAAGCGACGCTGAGCTATCACATCATGACCTGACACCAGCTATATCGCCTGCCCCAGCATCATTAGCTATTCCAGTACCAGTCGCGGTACCAGTACCGGCCACTGTTCCAGTACCAGTCGTGGTACCAGCACCAGCCACGGTACCACCTCCTGTAGCACCATTGTCTACAACATTCGTGTCGTCGCCACCTATTACGGGCTGGCTTGATCTTGAGACCATACCCCAGGTGAAATTGAGAGCCAGAGAAAGCATGAAACGGTCGATGTTCAACGACACGTTTCTGCTTTCAAGCGAAGAAAGCTCAGAAAAGGGGCTTGCCAGCCTCGCTGCCGTTGTTGCTACATCCAATAATCGTAAGTCTCTCACGAAATTCATTTTAAACTGAAAACTAATATCGAGAACAGCTGAACTCGCCCAATGGTCCGTCGGGAATTCTGGCAAAAAGGACGCCGGAAAAATTGGTGACACCGCGAAGAATCTGAGGAGAAAATTCATGGATATAGTTCGGATAGCGGTTGTATTTGGCTACAATTTGAGTGATGCCTTGGCAACCAAACCGAAGGCAGAGACGGTGCTTATCATCCGCGACCTTCTCCAAGACGATGCATTCCTGAACGGAGATATCGTGGTAAGTTATTCTTCTGACTCCTCCTTCTAATGCTCATGGCTTTACGGTCAGGTGGGAGGACAGATCATACACGACGTGCCCCTTGCAAATAATGTAGTGCAGCATTTTACGCAGCACGTGCTGTTCCACCAATTTCAGCTCCACCAATATGTCAGCCCCGACCGAGACCTTGGGGCATTGTTAGCTTTCATTGGAACATTATTTGAGTGGGTATTGAAAGAACTATTAACTGGTGTCGTCTTGTCCAGCGACTTTGACCTGTCCCCCGCTAGGATAAAATTCGACCAAAAGCTAAAGGGTCTCTACACGTCAATGGCAAGCGATGTACGTAACGCCCTAGTTACAGGCATTTACACCCAAGGGGGGCAACCACTGCCTTAGGGGAGTAACAGGTGACGTTTATAGGGATTCAGAATCAAAGTCTGGTGTTGCTTAGACGAGCCGAATCAATTACGGTACTATACTTAGGCAAATGTACATGCAGGGAAAATTATAAGGCGTGCGTATAGAGTCCGAGAACGAGAAAGGAAATTTATCTATGGTGACGATGTTGAATATCCAACAAACCGCTCAAGGTATCATGATGGGGACTTACTCCAGGACGTAGATAGACAACAAGAACGAAGTCAGCAAGCAGTCGTGAAATGAAGATATCAACTATATCGAATAGGAATCCAAAGTTTGGGATCAAGTTCAATGCCGCTTGCCGTACTCTCAGATAGGTACTAGAACTTAATGATATGTATCCCCGCAACTGCATTGAAAAGTAGCCTAGAAGCACAGATATCAAAATTCAGCACCTCACAGTCCACTTTGTCGACCGAATGCTCTTTCATCTAAGTTCAAGATCGACTCCCTCACACAGCAACCCCAACTCGCACAGTCCGAAGTCGACCAAGCAATCGCCGAATTTTCGTCCAAATCAAAGAACATTCCAAGTACTGACGCACGAAACATGCTGAGTTCGCAACTCTGCAAACCGCACACGACTCGCTCACTCAGCAACAGTCAGCACCGGAGAGTGCATTCAAAGCTCTCCAGAGCGCACAATTGTCTCAAGCGCGTCAGCTCACGCAGGCTCTTGCACGCGTGCAGGATCTGACAGGACTGCTCGGAGAACAGGAAGCAGCGTTCACTAGTGAAGCATCCGGGCTGGGACGACTCATAAACATTATGGAACAGCGCGAGAAGCAGGCAAAGGATATTGTCGAAGGCATTGAACGCGAATGGGCATGTGTCGGAGCACACACCGAGCGACGCGAGGCAGTTCTACACGCTGAAGTCGAGAAGGAGAAGCGAGCCCGAGAGGAAGCGGAACGAAAGGTTGATCAACTTGAAACAGTCCTCGAGCGCATAGATCGTGGTGAATTGCCTGTTACTTCTCGCGGAACACCTGTCCCAGCAACCCCTACTCGCAATTCTGCTCAAGCGGCCGGAATGGAGGACATGCCTGAGCCCGACGGTCGCAATGATCAGCAGGGCACAGAAGGCCAGCAAGATATTTACCGAGGTCTATGCTGACTATGCTCGCTTGCAGGATGAATTTGCGAAGAACTCTTTCTGTAGTGTCGGCTCAGATTGAGGAATGGGTAAGTTGCATTCCCATATCGTCAAAATGGTAGTCTGATCCGTCTGTCCAGGCTCCAACTCTATCACAGCAATAGGAAGAGTAAGACCGCCTAGAATGGTAAGAGACCGCAGCTCCAACAACATTCGAGGCAAAATTCGATTTCATACCACGGTCGTAGTCTCGCAGGGATTGCTGCAGTACAGCACAAAGGGGTGTGTCTGTATTACGCGTCTTTCCACTCGCTGCGATCCGACAGTGTCTCTGCAGGCTTTATGTGTTGCTCCGCCGCCGTCGCCGCCGCCACCACCAACTGAGGGTTCATCCAGAACGCTTCCGGAAGCTTAAATGGTGGGCTCGTGTTGTGTTGTTTCTCTGTTGTGCGTCTCCTGCTACCGGCGACAGTCATCGCATCACATAGACAGCTGTCTTCTCGTCACCGTATGGACGGGTGATAAAGGGGATGCATTACCCGAGGCGAAATACGGTCAACCAGATAGCCCCTGGACCCCCCTCGATATCCACGCTGGGTGTGGCAGGGTGCGGACTCACGTCCTATTATCACTTACACGGCGGTCTCGTTTCTAGTCGTTTCTCTGCTGCATACCCGTTTGATATGCAGATTCATAGAGACACGGCACATGGACAACTTTTAATCTCAATTCGTTCTTTTGTATCATTAGCTTGTTTTGAATGGTACTCGCTACCACACCATACATCTTCCATCCTGCATGGCGATTCAGAACTTGCGCATCCCATCCTTTTTATACAAATCGAGGTTGGTTTCGATTGGACTGTATCTGATAGCTGAGTGCGTGCATATCTTATTACATTTCGGACTCACCCTAGAGGAGTGTTTACATGCTAAAGTATATTGACGTGCACATAGGGTTGTCTGCTCAGAGTACGTCTCCAAATATCAAGATGAACCTACTTGGTTGGACCTGTCATTCCGTCATGTTAGCAAATATTATCTGGTCCTATTATTTACCGGACTTTTGCACGCATGGTGCATCTGCAGGACTGCCATAGTACTAGGTGCGCATCTGATAGCGTGCCGCCCTAGGGTGACCCACCCTCCCCGACTCAGAATATTAGATGCTTCGTGTCGCATTGCTCTCTACCTACTGACGAAGTTGACCATTTTGTACTGCCACGTTTGACAAACTTTTCTGAACGCTGAGCACCGAGCTTTGATTTGGCTATGAGATGCTGCCGCATGTACCCAACGCCGTGGTGTTGTTCTCACAGTGCTAGTCAAGCTCAAATAAGTGCAGGAGGTGGGATGAATAGAGTATTATCTAAGATCGTATGTAGTCTATATACACGCGTGTACCATCTTCGCCAACAATCTAATCCGCACGTCGAACAACATCCTCACAGCGGGGACATAAATCATGATCCTCTTCACGAGTATACGTCCAGCACCGTGGGCACTTACTCAAGGATGCAGGTCTAACGCGAATCGCCAGCTCCAAGTCCGAGTCTACGCAGAAGGAATAGGCGAATTAATACCAAAAACAGCTTTCGAAAACATAAACGTACCGGGTATATCCGTTGAAGAGACGTAGGACCACGCGAGTGAACTAGTGCCGAAAGAGCCTTCGTCCGTGATGTTGGCATCAGAAACGATGAAAAGCGTCTTCAAGAAGGTCTCTGCGCGCAAATACTGTTCAGTTACGAAGAGCAGGAAGATCAAACTGCTCACCTTCGCGTTCAATTAGCTGTAGCGAATACGGTCGTACAGATATATCGTTGGGCAAGATAATATCGACCTCAGCTTCGAGAGAGCTCTTTAGATGCCTACACCGGAACACGCTCAGACTACAAACACGAAAAGAATTGGGCACTCACTTTTCCCCTCGAGCCTGTTCCAAAAGAGATAGCACGACGCTGCGCATCCTCAGCAAACTAGCCATGTCTTGTTCGGCACGCGGATCATTCCACTCGGCGCTCTATGTGGTTCAAGAGAATATCAGAGAAAGTACAAGCAGTTGCGACATCAATACTCACGACAGGAGTCCACTCCTTCGCAAAGACAAATAGCTGGGACACAGCTCCATCACCTTCACGGAGAGCACTGTGGATTTCCTTTGCCAGGTAAGAAAGCACTGGGGCCATTACGGAGGTCATAGAGTCGATGACCTGGTAGGAACATTAGTCAACGGTATATTCTCACTGGATAACGCTAACTTTGGCAAGGGTAGTCACAACCGCCCGTCTCTTGACACTTTGAATGTCATTGGCATAGAGGCAGTCCTTTGTGATGTCAAAGTAGAGCGATGACAACGTGACGTTTGCAAAGTTGGTCAAGGAATCCACGACTGGCGCGGAGAGTATAAGCTTGTAAATTCTATGAACACGATGAGCTCTTACCTTTCGGGAAATTGTAGTTTGCATATCCCTCTGCAGCAGTTTGATCAAGCTTGTAAAGCTCGTTCATCACAAAATGCTCTGTCTGTCACAACAATCACATTTAGCATTAGACATCAATTTAATGTGTGGACTGACCAAGCCCACTTCGCTGCGTTCAACCGGAACAAAGTGCTTTCGTTGAGTAGTTGTATCGATATTTCCAAGAATAAACCAAGCAAAATTACAGATCTTCCTCATAGATTCCGCACACTGCAAGAACTGTGGGCCCGATGGACGTATCTCGCCAGTACTCGACAGTTGCCACCCATAAGCGGAGGACATCTGCACCGTACGCAGGTTCTTTCTTCTTATCCTGTCAACCGCAAAACTTCAGCGAACTCTATGTGCAAAATAAGCGATGTCTGACCTTGCCACCATGGATGATGGTCATCGGGCTGACGATGTTTCCGAGGGATTTACTCATCTTCTTGCCCGCCTCATCAAGTACCATACCATGCATAATCAGCGTTCCGTATGGGCTCACCTGCCTTGCAGCGCTTTGTCCGCAGCTAACACCCACTGAGGTTAACAACTGGCTCTGGAACCACCCGCGATGCTGATCTGTGCCCTCAAGACATACGTCCGCCCAATGTTTTCTCCCGCCTGCGGGGGCGCTCAGTGTACTCCAATTTGACCCGCTATCAAACCAGACGTCCATCGTGTCCGTGCCTTTGCGCCAGGCCTCAGGACCACCTTCGAATTGGGCGAGTAGCTCGGGGGTAAGGAAGTCTCCGACTGGACCTTTCCACCAATGAGCCACGCCTCCCTCAGACACAACATGTAAGATGTGAGTAAGGGATTCGGATGAGAGGACGGCGGTATCCGTTGGGGTGTGGTAGAGAGCCGGGATCGGGACACCCCACACTCGCTGGCGAGAAATGCACCGCTCGGAACGCGAGCGAACGAATGACTCTAGTCAATTGCGAGCTGTGATCAAGCAAACTCAGAATATAATCTCAAGGACGGAAGGGGGACATACATGAAGGGGGATAGAACTGTACATCCTTCAGCGCGTGAAGTGCATCATCCTTGATGCCGTCCAGGTTGGCAAACCATTGCGGGGTAGCCCTATTAAACTATGTAAGCACCGAGGTGAACATCTCTTGCCAGGCGCAACTTACGTTACAATGGTATGTTCACCGGTCTTCCAATCATACGGATCGCGATGCTTGATCCTCTGCACCTTCACAAGGGACCCGGTGGACTCCAGTAGTTTGACAATAGCCTTGTTTCCACCCTTGAGTACCTCTTGTCCCACTAGTGTTTGCACAGCTTCTTCGCCTACGACATGAGCAACATCAGGAGAAAATTTGCCAGCATCGTCGACGTGACAAACGATATCCGTGGGGCCTTGCAGAAGACCTAGCGCTCGAAATGCCAGGTAATCTTCTGCGCCATGTGCAGGGGCACAGTGCACCAGACCAGATCCAGACTCCGATGTGACATGAGATGCCGCAATGGTATTTGCGCTCATTGAGCCAGACAGGTGGAGCGGAGCGAAGACAGCGAAATTGCGCGCCCACCAGATCTGCGCCCTTCATTTCAACAATAACTTCGTGAGGTGCTCCAGCGCGACAAGACGATCTTTGGCAACGAGAGTGTCCTCCTTGACAAATGGGATCCAGATCCTGCATTTTGATGTCTTCACTGTCGGCAGGCCCCTTTTCATCATCATCAGGTTCCATCGCAGAAGGCCACGTCACCCTCCCCACCCTCCCTTCTACCCCGATACATAACATTATACACCTATTGCTTTGCCACTCGGTGCGGCTTATTCGCGCGCTTAAATACCTGCGCTTGATCATCGGCACTGAACAACATAAAAGAAGAGAAGTAGGAAACATTACCACCGTCCGCATCATTCTCATTCTCTTTTTCTTTACCTTTTCTACCATTCACGTCCTTCTGCTTCACGCCCATCTCAGCGCCAAGCGTCTCGCACACGGCCAACGTCTCCATAGTATGCGCAGGTGCTCGTATGCAAATACTGTGCACCCACTTGCGCGAGGAGCAACGCACGGAGATGGTTCTCGCCTGCTAACGTCGATAAAGACAGCGCAGTTTTTGGGTGAGATCTGCGCCAGAAATCAGTTTGTAAGCACGAGTTGGTTATGTTTTTTTTGGCGCGAAATGAAGAAAATAAGAAACGCACTTGGCACCAACAATCTCCCCCCTCGCATCCGCCACAGCTGCCTGCACTACCTTCCCAACCACTTCAAGCGTCCCTCCCATCCCGTGACACCGCTGGATCGCAGACGCGGCCAGCCCATGTGTCTCAGCGTCCAACCAGTCGCTTTTGGCACTGCTAGCGTCTTCATTCACAGTAGTGTTTGAGTGCTCGCCATCACCCTGAGCCTGGGCCCGTAGTCCTATGCGCAACATTGCTTCCCCAGCGCATGCAGCAGCGCCTACATGCCCAGCCCTCGCATTGCGTTCGTCATCTATGGATTTAGCGAAGCGATAGCATAGGTCTGCACGTTCGGTATCTCCGAGTGCATGCGCGAGGTGTGCGGCGTGAGTGTGGGTTAGGGTGAGTAGTGTGATTCTGCGGTGTCGAATTCGGAGCGTTGGATGGATATCTGTGTTTGAGGATGAGATGAGGAATACGAGGTGAAATGTAATTAAACGTACCGCGACGAGCTCGCATAAAAGATCGGCTGTGTGTCTTACTGTACACTGTATTATTTCGTCTGTTCTGCTAAGCAAGCCCAGAACGCAACGACCCGGTCAAGACTGTCCCGGATCGTGAAGAACTGTCTGTAGTGAAGGTATTCTGTGGTTCGTTCCTCGGGTTGGTCGATGGAGGTGAGTTCATGTGGAAGCATTTCCACAAAGTTCTTTGCGAGTGAAACCCGCCCTGCCCCTAGAAATCATGGATTAAATCGTGATAGTAGAACCTCGACAACAAGCTTACGTAGGAAGTACCGCAAAATGACAGTGGCTTGTTCCACCGCAGTATCATACGTTCCATCCTTGAACGTCGTCTACTCTATGGAACGAAGTAACAGAAGGGAGCGGTCCCTTCATTTGGGGTCAAAGCTGCAAGTAGTGTTCAGCGCATGAGTTTTGTGAGATGCAAGTCCTATCAACCTCGAATGCTCTATCGATCGTTTACTCGGCAGTGACGATTGCCACCCTATTAACGTTCAGACCATGTTCTTGTGCACGAGTCAATGCTAATTGACGTTCGTTGATGTGCGCAGTCAGTTCGAGCGAAGTCAATAACATCGCATATCGCTCCACTGCGTTATATCCTAGTGCGCCGGCATACATGGCGATTAACTCTGGTTGGCCTGCAGCATGACAGGGAGATTAGTGCAGAAAAACATAACTGAGGACAATTTCTCACTTCCAATACTTGTAGGAAAGCATCGAGAATGACTTGGGTCGCGAGCGGCGGCACTGAAATGTCCATCATCCGCAAATAAAGGCAAAGGTGGGTGAAGAAACGCGTCATCGTAGGGTACCTGCTGATTTGTTAGAGAATGTCAAATGCACGTTGTTCGGCTCAAGTTTCCATTCCCAAGTCCAGCTGCGAACGTTTCTAGCAACGAATTCGTTCGATCGAGGATGATGGCTATCTGATCGGTATCGCCGCTCGGCGCTGACGCAGCAAGTCCCCTACTCCCGTTCTCGCACAACTTGTTCCATATTTTTGGCGTCAATGTTCCCACGCCTCGTGGGCGTTTCGAACGACAGGGTTGTGATTGCAGTTGTCTGGCGTCCACTAGAGCTGCGGTAATACCATGCTATGCACTTCACGAAAGTTCAATGCCAGCCACCCATCAATCGACATTGTAACAGATCGGACCGTACACGCTTCAGTAACCGTCTGAATTTCTATCGTGTCGTCCTACAATGATTCCTACTATTAGTTACCACTAGTTCGTGCATCCCCACATCTCGTGCATCGTTTAAAACAACGCTTTTCTACTACGTATACAAATATTCAAACTAATACATGCATATGCAACCATAAATCATAAAAACACCCTACGAGCTTTAACGGATGCGATCCAACAAGAAACAAAAGAGATAATTTTTTGGTGGTGACAACGGTTTGTGTCACTCTCAATGTCACCTGCCGGTACTGCCGCAGCGGAGTTTGGAACTCAGACACGCTTGTGGCAACGCGTCGCGACACATCTGAACGCGTACATGGGTGGGTAGTATGGCGCGCACTCGAGTTGGTGGGACGCGGGAAGGTCCCAGAGATCCTACCAAAGAGGCTCGCATTCAAGCTGCCATCCACGATACCTTGACTGGTGTTTATAGCAGTTTCCGAAGTGCTGCTGTAGCTCACAAGGTAAGCACTCCCTCAGTAATTCGGATGCTAACTCAATTTTCCTTTAGGTGCCCCCACAGACTGTACGAGATCGTGCTTCAGGCAATCGTGGCACTCGGAAATCATTGCTCAATGAATCCCAAGAAAAGGTACTGGTGGACTGGTGCCACCATAACTCAGATTCAGCCACCCCTCTCCATCCCCGCAAACTCCGTGCTCAAATATTCGAGATGGTGAAAGCTTACCCAGGCAAGAATTGGGACCGCCGCTTCCTTTCCCGTCACGCGGATATCCTTGTTGCGAAATTCCGAGGCCTGGATCCAAAACGCGCACAAAATTTCAACAAGGCAACAATCACGGAGTATTTTGATATGCACAAGGCCTTGGACGATGAGTTGGAAGGAATTCCACCAGAACACAACTGGAATGTTGATGAGAAGGGGTGTCAGATGGGAGGTGGCCAAAAGGGAGACAATTCAAAATTTATCTTCTCGAAAAACAATCGAGAACGCTATCGTATTCACAGTGATAATTTAGAGCTGGTCACAATAATTGAATGTGTTTCAGCAGCTGGCGATTCCATTCCTCCATCATTTGTTTTGGCTGATGGCCCCACTGATCTTTCTGCACGGATCGCAGCTCACTTGCAGGATCCTGGCACTCGTCAAGCCCTCGCAGATAATCCTCGATTTTCAGCGCTATATGGTTTGAAACGATGTGGGAACCGTGGGCACATCACTGCGTCTACCTCAACTTCAACCGAAAGCTCAACTCAGACACCTTCAGCAAGTATTTCTCTCCCCCCAGCAGCCACCAATGTACCCCCTCCGCACATGCCGTTTTTCTCGCAAATACCAGGATCCATTCCATATTCAAACCATTGGCCAGGGCAACATCACATTGGTGCTGGATTTTCACCAACTGCTCCGAGTCCTGTTGCATCCACGTCATCACAACCATTGCCGTCTGGGCATCTTAATAATGATGACAGTCTATATTACTCTGGTAACCCGCAATACATATTTTAGATTACTACATAGCAGTACACTTCGTATATACACTATATCTTCCTTAATGTCTAGCGCTGAACGGACTTTGAAACTGGCCAGTGTGACGATACCGTGACTTTCCGTTACATTTGTGTGACTGCACAAGATGTGGAGTGCATGAACTGGTGGTAACTAATAGTATTGTAATCTAGTTTGCAACTGCCCACTCTTTTTTGGCAAAGCTCCGAAATGCAGAGTGTGATCTACATATCGCCCATTGAATGCCAGAAACTACCCTCCCTAACTGTCCTGATTACTGTCAGTGGACGATCATACCCAGAGATGATGTGCTCACTGTTTCATGAATCATTATATGATTGACCCATTCCATGTCTACTTCATTGCAGTCCATGACATCATTCTTTCTCCCACGAGCATGTTTCACCACTAAAATGTTGCCTGCGACGTCATCCGCATTCTCTGTGATACCTGCTACCATCTGAATCAATCTGTTGGGTGCAGGGAAGACAGCTGGATGCTCCCAGAAGAATGTGTATCCGAGCACAGGGGTGCCCACAGGCATCTCTGCAATGAGATTGTAAGTAGTGCTGCCGAAGTCCGGTTCAGTCCAGTTCTCTGCCCAAACTATCTGAACGCCAAACCAAACACCAGGTTCGGTTCAGCTGTTTGGTTGAACTCTGGACCGAACGCTACTGAACGCATTCAGGAGGGTCCGGTTCGCGTTCAAACCAGGTTCGACCACAATTTTGAATATTCATGGGTATTGAGCGACCCCAGTGAAAACCAGACAGTGCAGGAGTATGTGAGAGTGGGAGAGGAAGGGAGTCGTACATGATACAAGTCGCTACACTCCCATCAGTGAGCACACCAAAGAAAAAGAACAACCTTTGACAGGGACATACCAGGCCAAGCAAAAAACACATTCATGACATCTTATAAACAGAATGAAACTAGCGAACAACACGATGAAATAGAGGATGATGCCTTGCATACAGATGATTGTGAAGAGAGACAACGTCGAGGAGCGCCAATGGCTGAAGATTGCTAGTTTGAGAAGTACAAAGTTGAATACGTCGCCTCTTGTCTTATCCATATCCACGTAGGGAAAATGTACTTTTTTCGGTCAAAGGAACATAATAGTGTATGCTGTGACAACCCAAATACTGTCATACACGAGTATTAGGATTGTATCCAAGACACATCAAAGGCTCTAGGAGAGTATAGAAGTGCAGGAAGAGGTTGCGGAAGTATAATGAAGGGTGAGATCTGATATGACAATATGAACAGCTAGTGAAATTGCACTACATCAGAGTACTATGATGTGAAACTACACACCAATATGAACAAAAACGATTCTCTGCTCGAGCGGCACTTTCGTCTTCACAGCGTAAGTAGCCTTGTTGAGTGCCCAGTCCGCCTTTGTACAGTCCAGCATATCACCCTCCTCCAAATCCTTGACCAAATTATTGTAGAAAGCAACAACTATGTGTTGTGTATGACCAGTGTGAGGGGTTTGTCTTTCATAGCAAAATGTGAATAGTATGGCTGGTCATGATCTTGCATCGCCAGAAAGAGTGGTGGGGTTGGCCATCGTGGGGACAAGCGAACGGACTAGCTCAATCTCGCTCTTGATGGTCAAGAGCTCCTTGCCTTGCCTTGCGCCCGGCTGACCTTGCCCAATCACCATGAAGGATGGAGCCACGTGTGTCTTTATTGTCTGTCAAGCTCTGATCAGAGCCGAAAGTGTGGGTGTGTAAGAGCAGATGTATCCTCCCGACAGGAGTATGTCTGGAGTGCGCTCGATACACGAAAACAGATACTAATAGAGCAATTACCACCTCAACACTGCAGACCTGATTCACTCATTGAAACATCCACTGCTGTGAACAGACGAGGACATCCGCTTTCCAAGGGTCTTCGAACAACAGAGCCTGTGAGATGAGAGAGTCGAAGAACTCGGTTGACAGTTCGGAGGTTCATGTGAGTGGCTTGGGCTAAGGCAGTGGGTGACATATGGGTGGACATGATCACCCATTGCTGTTTCGTGGCTTCTGGAATGTGACGTCGGTTTCCATGCATGGCGAGAGTACTATGATGTCAGGCAGAGCATTGGATGAGTGGCCAGTTTGGGGTACTTCGTGTGCCCAAATATTGTAACAAGCAGGACCCTTTTGTTTGTGCAGCTCCACAAGTAAACAAAGGCGGTAAGGGGAACAAGATGAAATCCAGTCTATCAATATGAAAGTAGCTGTAAGTTCAACCACTTGTTGCAGATCATTGCGACGAATAGCGCATGATGCCACTGCATCTGCTTGGAGTGATTGTGCACTGTAGGTCATAGGTTTGAACACATCCGAATTGGTTCTGGGTAGCCCTGAACCCTGAACCGGACTCAAGGTTTGGTCCAGGGGACACGCTGGACCTGTGACCGGACCTTGAGTCCGGTTTGGAAAAGTTCGGGTTCAAACTGAGGTTCAGGACCAAACTGCGGCAGCACTAATTGTAAGTCTTAGAACGTCTTTCAGTAGAAGGCACAAAAAGCTTGGGCACCAGCTGATTCACCCAATGTGTTACCTGCAGGTGAGAGATGTCACTGAGTTTCTTGATTCCGTCCCTGAAAGGCACTGACATCACAAGGGAAGTGCAGGTGCTTGTTCTGTAGACCAGTCCATGTACAAACCCTTCATAATGCTGCCATTGCTGTCAGTCGTAGGGTTCCGAAACGTCTAGGTTTGACAACACCTACCGGCCAGTGTTCATTAATCTCTGCCTCTTGCAACTGAATTCTCGTCAGGTTTCCTGGGGCAGGTATGACGGGCAGGCAAGCAGTGCGGGCACTGTTGTCGGGGTTGTAACAGCAGAATCTGTTCTGGCAGTACAATGCCAAACACCACATGGCTTCTGAGTGGTTGACCAGGGTCTCATGGAAAACCTATCATCCCATTCTAGCACCAGAATCTGTGCCCCTTGTCAGCAACATTTCATAAGAG